>NC_041390.1:628532058-628664461 GCF_002162155.2 Triticum dicoccoides | reverse complement strand
GAGCAGAAACAATGGTCAGGATTATGTGAACCATGTTAGAAATATGAGCAATTTACCGAATGATTTTATTAACACAAATACTAGATAAAACATGACCAGAATAATAGTGATAAAACAAGCCATGCGATTTGACAAAGAGAAGGTAAACAACATCTTCATATATGAACTGTAACGAAACATATCTAGAGCAGACAGTATAGCAAGTTGCATATGTGAAATAGAGTCTAACATATCTAGGGCAAATACTAGAACAAGGACCTGTAGCAGGACCTGTAATAGAAAGGAGAAAAACACGTACGGGACAGCAGCAGCAGAAGCGCTGGACTTGGGGTCGGTGTCCTCGCTTGCCATGTCATCGAGGAGGTCGTGAACGTCGGGGAAGAAGTCGTCGTCGGGGAAGTAGTCGTCGGCGACCGGATCGTCCGTGATGAAGCAGCCAGTAGTCGCGCTGAGAGCTCCCCAAAAACCTTATCACCCTTCTCCCGTACAGGACTCAAAAGGTGCGGTTTCGGAGGCCTACCGTCCTGACGTGCGGTGCACGCCGCAAGCCAGGATGAGGAAGACAGCGGCAGCTCAGTGATGGAACCGATGGCAAGGGAAGGAGTAGTTCTGGTGCGTCTCTCTGGGAGGAGTGACCTCCCTTTTATAGGCGCAAGAGAAGGAGGCGAGAGGGCAGCGACGGGAGGCGAAACGAAGAGACAGAGATGAAGCGAACAGCCAGCAGCCGAAGAGCTGCACCGTTCGCATTCGAACTCCACTTTCGCAAAAATCTTTTCAGCTTCCGTGTGACCTTTCGTATACCCTAGTGCGTGGAAAAAATTTAGACATCGGCTCGGCTCATTCCCGCAACCCGCGGCGCGTCGTGACGAGGCATGGCGTGGCGAGGCGGGGGCGGCGGAGGAGCGCGCGTGGATGTCCCTCTCATTCTCATGCTCATACAAGTGGGGAAAGAACCTCCCTTATAAGGAGGTCCAACTCCCACTCAACTAGCAATATGGGACAAAACTTTAGTAGTATCCCTTGCCTTGCACAAATGGGCTAAGTGGGCCTCTAGGATTTATTAGGAATTTCTGAAACTGCTATTTGGCTAGGCCCAAAATAGACAAAATTCCAGCAATCCCCCATCAGATCCCAGAGGCACACAAAAATTGCCTTTGATTCCAAAACACTGTTTTATATACCGGTACTGCAGTGGAGACTGTTAAGTTGAACTTCCAACTAGAACTCTATGCTACACTAGTAAGAAACTTGAACAGTGGACTGGGCCTTGAACTGCAAGTTTTCTGCGAATCTAGCTTCACATAAAGCCTTGACCGATACGTGGCTACCGTGGGTATTCCCCGCGGGTGGAGCTTATGCATCATCCTCCGTGACCTTTCATGAGTTTACTAGAGAGAACCCTACTCTCATAGATTGCGACGTTTGACAATCAGACTCATATAGGTGTGTTCTTCAAAAGATGTTCTGCAGGACAACATCTCTACTTAAATGAGCCACTTAGAACACATTAAGATATACATCAACCTGCCATGCAGTTTTAGGAGAGTATTGCATCTTCATGGAGTGGTATTGTTAATAGTAAGGATACTCTCCTCTCAGTTGACCAACAGCTTGTCTTCCACATCTAATTCACGGGATCTCCGATCACAAAGAATAGGTTACCACTGTGAACAACTCATATTGTGGGTCTCATACCCATCTCCCTCGATGCATTATCTATCACATTACGTGATAGACCTTTAGTAAAAGGATCTGCCAGATTTTTAGACGTTTGGATATAATCCAATGCAATAACTCTGGAGTTTTTCATTTTCCTGACAGACTTTAACCTTCTCTGAACGTGTCTTGATGACTTCATGTTATCCTTTGAGCAGCTCACTTTCGTGATCACAGTTTGATTGTCGTAGTTCATAAGGATACCCGGTACAGGTTTCTCAACAACCGACAAGTCATTCAAGAGCCGACGAAGCCAATCTGCTTCGACCGTAGTTGTATCTAGTGTTGTGAGTTCTGCTTCCATTGTTGACCTCGTTAAGATGGTCTACTTGCAAGACTTCCATGAAACAGCGCCACCTCCACGAGTGAATACATATCCGCTCATGGCCTTTATCTCATCAGCATCCGAGATCCAGTTTGAGTCACTATACCCTTCAAGCACCTTTGAGTGCCTGGTGTAGTGAATTCCATAATTTGCAGTGCCTTTCAAATAACGCAAAACTCTCTCTAGAGCTTTCCAGTGCACATCTCCTGTTTTGAGACAAACTGACTCAGTTTGCTAACAGCAAAAGATATGTCAGGTCTTGTAGCACTTGCTAAGTACATAAGCAAGCCAATAATCTGAGAATATTTCAATTGATCTCTAGCAATTCTTCGATTCTTTCGAAGTAACACACTTGCATCATAAGGTGTTGGAGAGGGCTTGCAGTCACTATAGCCAAAGCGACTCAAGATCTTTTTCACATAGTGAGATTGAAGCAATGTAATCCCATCATCATCATCGTCTCTCAACAACTTGATGTTCAGAATGACATCAGCCACTCCTAAATCCTTCATCTGAAAACAGCGAGATAGGAAATTATTGACCTCCTTAATAACATTCAGATTTGTTCCGAACATCAGTATGTCATCAACATACAAGCAAAGGATAACTCCCTCGCCCCCACCATGGCGATAGTACACACATTTGCCAGCTTCGTTCACAACAAAGCCTGCAGCTGTTAAAGTTCTTTCAAACTTCTCATGCCACTGTTTGGGTGCTTGCTTGAGTCCATACAAAGACTTCAGCAACTTGCACACTTTTCCTTCCCGACCATCTAGTACAAACCCATCAGGTTGTTCCATATAAATTTCTTCGTCCAACTCTTCATTTAAGAAAGCAGTCTTAACATCCATTTGATGAACGAGAAGACCATGCGAGGCAGCTAGTGAAAGTAGAACTCGAATAGTGGTCAGTCGAGCCACAGGTGAGTAAGTATCAAAGAAGACTTTACCTTCCTTTTGGGTATAACTCTTAGCCACGAGCCGAGCCTTGTACTTTTCAATAGTACCATCAGGCCTAAGCTTCTTCTTGAATACCCATTTGCATCCTATAGGTTTGCACCCATAAGGACGATCAATTATCTCCCAAGTTTCATTCGCCAAGATGGAATCCATCTCGCTACGAACCGCTTCCTTCCAGTAGTCAGCATCTTCAGATGCATAGGCCTCTGAAATAGAACTGGAAGTGTCATCTATGAGATACACAAGAAAATCATCACCAAAGGACTTTGTAGTCCTCTGTCTCTTGCTCCTAGTAGGAACTTCATTGTTCTCCTCCACAGGACTTTCAAAGTGTTCCATCGAAATGGCAAGTTCGGTAATTGTAACTGCTTCCTGATTCGATGAACTAGGCATCTCTTGATTAGATGAGGTGGCCATATCCTTCATGGGAAAGATATCTTCAAAGAAAGTCGCATCATTCGACTCCATGATCGTACCGACATGCATGTCAGGTACCTCAGATTTTACAACCTAGAATCTATAGCCAATGCTATGAAAAGCATATCCCAGAAAAACACAATCCACAGTCTTTGGTCCAAGCTTCCGCTTCTTTGGAATTGGAACATTGACTTTCGCCAAACAACCCCATGTTCGTAGATAAGAGAGTTTTAACCATTTCTTCTCCATTCCTCGAATGGAGTTATCTCTTTGTTCTTTGTGGGAACTCGGTTTAGGACATGACATGCCGTCAATATCGCCTCCCCCCACCATGCCTTGGAGAGACCCGATGTGCCTAACATGGCGTTAACCAAATCAGTTAGAGTACGGTTCTTTCTTTCGGTCACCCCATTTGACTGAGGTGAATAGGGAGGCGTCCTCTCATGGATTATACCATGTTTCGCACAAAAAGCATCAAATTCATTGGAAAAATACTCTCCACCACGGTCGGACCTAAGCCTCTTGATTTTTCGATTAAGTTGGTTTTCCACTTCAGCTTTATAGATCTTGGAAAAGTTCAAAGCCTCATCCTTAGATTTCAGAAGATACACACGGCAGTATCTAGTGGAGTCATCAATTAATGTCATGAAATATTTCTTTCCACCTTTTGTCAAAACACCATGAAACTAGGGATTAAGTTCAACTTCACTAGTTGGGTTATTCTTCAGTTGCTCAGAGATGAAACCGATGGCGAGGGAAGGAGTAGTTCTGGTGCGTCTCAGCTCATTCCCGCAACCCGCGGCAAGCGGCGGAGGAGGAGGAGCGCGCGTGGATGTCCCTCTTGTTCTCATGCTCATACAAGTGGGGAAAGAACCTTCCTTATAAGGAGGTCCAACTCCCACTCAACTAGCAATGTGGGACTAAACTTTAGTAGTATCCCTTGCCTTGCACAAATGGGCTAAGTGGGCCTCTAGGATTTATTATAAATTTCTGAAACTGCTATTGGGCTAGGCCCAAAATAAACAAAATTCCAGCAAACCATCCATTTTGTTCAAGCAATAATAAAATGGACTTTTTTTTGTTAGATTACGACGTGCACCAGTTAGGACAAAACAAGTGAGCTTCCCGTGGGAAGCATGCATGCCGTGCTGATGATTTGTGGTGGTTGTAGTGCTAGCAGTGTAGTGAAGCTGGCCGGCCATTAGGAGGAAGTAATTGACCACGTTTTGCAGGCCAGTGCCTGAAACTAGCAACCATGCCTACCCATATGATTGATGCAGACGAGTGGCCGAGGTAGACGGGAAGGAGTACGTACGTGGCACGATCGGACAAGAAGAGAGAAGATACTTGCAGAGGCAGGGCGTACGTGGCACGGGTCAAGTGGATTGCTTTGGCCGCGGAGCAAGCGAGAGCGACGGAAATGGACGGAAGCAAGGCAACCACCTGCACCTACCTCCAAGGAAGGTGCGTGCGCACGCGCAAACGCGGGCGTCCACAAATAGATCACCGATCGCTCGCGTGCTCCACCACTCCTTCCGACGCCGGTGGGCCTCGCCGGCTTTATATATATCGAACAAACAGAGCTGCTCTGCTCATCGCTGAACCCACCGGTACACCACCACCACCACCACCCCACAGCTGCAGCAGCATTCCAAGAAACCTCTCCGACTCCGCGCGCCGCTGCAACTGCAACTGATCGCGCAACAAGGCACCACACCAGTGTACTGTAGTCATCATGGCCCCAGCCGAGAGATCCTGCACGATCGGCCGCTTCGCCGCGGACGAGGCGGCCCCGCCGGAGACCCTCCACGTAGTGCGGCTGCAGCGGCTCCGCCTCCGTCGCGCGGCGGAGGGATGCCTCGACCCCATCGCCGAGGAGGACGACTACGCTGGCAGCAGCAGCAGCAGTGGCGGCGAAGACGACCACGATGGCCCCGCCGGCTCGCCCATCGCCCACGGCAGCAGCAGCAGCGCCACCGTCGACCTTGCCCAAAGTTTTCGCTGATAGGCCAGATCAACTAGACACAGTGTTTAGCAGTATTAGCAGAATTTCATTTATGAAACCACTAAGGAAATTTTGATGACTAAGGCTAGTCATAGTGGGAGTAACTTAGCTAGTAACATAGCGTACTTCAAGAAATTTTTGCTTATGTGGCAAGTATTTGTGGTAATGTAACATAGCGCTTTCAAAGAGAAGATGAGTCTACAAGCTAATAATTGTAGCCATCTATGACACTACTATCATGTTACTTTACATTATAAAGGTAGTAACTTAGACTAGTGTCATATGCATGACACTAGTCTAAATTACTCCCCACTATGACCAGCCTAATACGCCGTGTATACGGCCTTGCTGTCTGCGGAGATGACGTTCTGGTGCAGGTGAGAACAGGAGTTCGGTCGTGCGTAGTACTACCTCTCTTTCAGTTTACAGGGCGTGCGCGTACCCATAGGTCGTTAATTTGGTCAACCTAATACAAGTCATATATTACAAAAAATATACCAACATAAACTTCGGAGTTTCTACTTTCAAAAGGTATAATTTTTGTGTTGTATAGTTTATATTAGGATGATAAAATTGGCAACCTAAGTATACGCGTAGGACTTCTAAACCGAAACGGAGGTAGTAATGAGAGTTGGCCAGGTTCTTCAATGCTTCTGTAAATGCGCCGACGTGCTTTTTTGTACGACGAATAGTGCCGCTTGTTTTACGGGGTTAAGCCTCGACTAATTACCCAATCAGTTGCATGCTGCTCAATTATACAAAGAAGACACAACAAACGACTATAAACGAGGTGATTAATTAGTGTAAGTATTTCGGCTCAAAAACATTTCAGTTCAAAAGCAAAGTGAAACTTTCGGATGTATTAGCCGTCTGATCCTTAATTAGAGTTCACCCGCAAAAAAATCTTTGAATACAGCAAAAATGAGACGATTAATTAATACAAGTGTTCGGGCTAAAATATGTTTTGGTTCAAAAAGCAAAGTAAAAGCATTTCGAATGCATTAGTCACCAAATTCTTAGTTAAATTAAAAAAGGAGGCGAATAACTAGTGCAAGTATTTCAGCTCAAAATGTTTCTGTTCAAAAACAAAGCGAAAGTACTTCAAATGTATTAGTCGTCCGATCCTTAATTAGAGCAAAAAGGACGTGATTAATTAGTGCTTGTATTTCGGCTCAAAAATGTTTTGGTTCAAAAGATAAAGTGAAAGTATTTCCGATTTATTAGTCATATGATCCTTAATTGGAGCAAAAATGAAGCGATTAATTAGTGCAAGTATTTGGCTTACAAAATCTTTTAAAAAACTAAGTGAAGGTTTTTTGGATTAATTAGTCGTATGATCCTTAATTGGAGAAAAAGGAGACAACTAATTAGCATTTGCATATGATCTGTGTTGTTAATCTGGCTATTCAGTAGTTAATCTAGCTATTAATCAAGAGAGGGTGATTGATGCGTTAACTATAGGAATACACGCGTGGCGGTTGGGTATGATGCAGTTAATTAGCTCTTGATCGTGGTGGGTTGGCAGGAGATTTCAGACAAGAGCAGGATTCATCATTTAATGCTGACATGAGCAGGACCCACTTAAATGTGATATACTAATGATATACGGGATGGCTGTCATAATTATACATAGAAAAAAATCAGAGAGATACTAGTTACTGACGGCTTTTGATGAACCTTGAATGGTGAGATTTAGGGGGTGGCATGAGCAGGTTCTCCTTCGTTTTTTCCTGTTCCGTATTCACTATTATCCACGAGACTGTTCCGTATCCACTATTATCCTCTGCTCTTGATACTCTGCTTATCTTAACATGAGACTGTTCCGTATTCACTATTATCCACCTTCACTGCACATTTTGTGACACATGTCGAATGCGGCAACGGGCAAAAGGAAAAAGTACAACAAAGCTCAGTGACGCGATAATTCATCCTTGGATAAAGGAGAATGTACCGGCGGACCCAATCCTCGAAGAAAACATATAAACTAGCATATCTTCAGTGTCAGTAAACACATGCTTTAATGTCCTGGCTAGGTGGGATGGGGGCTGGGAAAAGGAAATTAGTCTCAGTACAAGTTGCTGCTATTTTCTGGAGTATCTGGAAATCTAGAAATTCAGCTTGCTTCCAGAAAATTTGGCCATCTGACCCTAGTGTTTTTTTAGAATGTCACATTGGAATAATGACTGGAGTTCTTTGTAGGTGAACGAGGATGCAAAGCTGGGGCTACAACGGTGCGCAAAACTGCTGGATCGAGTCGCAAGTGAAATCTTTCAAGCACAGAGGAGTTGTGCGCCTTGGACCCGAGGCCGGGGGGTGGTTGACTTGAGGACGAGCTGCATCTACCCTGTTGGGATATCCTCCTCATGTGGGCTGTGAGGTGATGACCATTTGAGGCCTTTTAGGCAGCCCAAACGGTGTAGAAGCCCACTACCCATTAGGGTTATGACCTAGGGTCATTTTGGACTTTGCACATGAGTGGATGGGGATGCTTTACCCTCCATCCAGCAGCCACCACCAAGTGTGACGAAAATTAGTTCATCCTCCAAGAGAGAAGAAGAGGGAAAAAACTAAGAGAGCAAGGAAAGAAGAGGAATATTGAAGGAAGAAGCAAAGGGAGCTCCTCCCCAAGGTTGTGATGGTCCAGATCCACTACCTTGCCTCCTTCAAGCTTCAGTTCCACCATCTTTGGTGAGATTGTTCCAATCCCTAATTCTTGATCTCCAAATCTTGTTGTGTTCATCCAAGATTCAGAAATCTTGATGTATGAGATCCTCTAGTGTTGTCTAGAGAAGAACTTGTTATATCTCACATTTTATAATAGTGGAAGAGGATTTGGGTGGCTTCGGCCCATGGTTTTTCCCCTCAAGTTGAGGGATTTTCCACGTAAATCTGGTGTCTCTTTGTTGATGCTTGGTGCTGTCCAGAAACTTACTCCTACCACAAGACACTAGGCTGAGGAGTGTCTTGCCTGCTGTTTAACATTTTCTGCCTCCATATATACTGCTGCATATGTTTCCTTCTGTCGGTGTCAAAACCGGCGGATCTCGGGTAGGGGGTCCCGAACTGTGCGTCTAGGCCGGATGGTAACAGGAGGCAGGGAACACGATGTTTTACCCAGGTTCGGGCCCTCTAGATGGAGGTAAAACCCTACGTCCTGCTTGATTAATATTGATGATATGGGTAGTACAAGAGTTGATCTACCACGAGATCGTAGAGGCTAAACCCTAGAAGCTAGCCTATGGTCTGATTGTATGTATATATTGTATATCTATGGACTAGCCTGGCCTCGGTTTATATAATGCACCGGAGGCCTAGGATAACAAGAGTCCTAGCCGAATACGCCGGTGGGGAGAAGTCCTTGTCTTGATCGCCAAGTCTTGTGGAATCTTCCTTGTATGCGGCAGTTGTCTGAACTGGCCCATGAGTATACGGCCACGGGGGTCCTCGGCCCAATCTGTCAGATCGGGAGATGACGTGGTGAGTACCCCCTAGTCCAAGACACCGTCAGTAGCCCCCTGAACCGGTCTTCAAGTTAGAGACGCTCCTCGATTCTTCCGAACTGTTCTTCATCTTCGGTTGCTGGTCTTGAAAACTGGTTCAAAAAATCTTCTTTATCTTTGATCTTGAGGATCGCCGAAATGCATTCGACGAGTTTACACGTCGGGTATCCGAGGAGCCCCTTTAAGTTTCCGGCCTTTATCAATGCCTTGTTTATTTTTATGCCACACCTCGGTTTTGAAGTTGTTCCCGGGAGGCAGGGTCCTCTTGCGTCCGAGCTCCAACGCCGGACTGCATTCGAGGTATCTTTTGCAGCCGAGCACCAACGCCGGACCGCTTCCCAGCTCTAGCGCCGGAATGTATCCGAGCTCCAACGCCGGACCGCTTCCCAGCTCTAGCGCCGAAATGTATCCGAGCTCCAACGCCGGACTATGTATCCGAGCTCCAACGCCGGACTGTATATCCGAGCTCCAACGCCGAAATATATTCGAGCTCCAACGCCGAAATATATCTGAGCTCCAACGCCGGACTGTGTCCAGGCTCCAATGCCGGACTATATCCGAGGTGTCATATCACCTTGGTTCAAAAAAGTTGAAGGAGTTTAGCCGAGATTAATGCCGGAAATGCCCTCTATGGAGCCAGCCACTAGCGCCCGAGCTTTATGCCGGACTGCTTCCGAGGTGGTGCACCACCCCGACTATGGGCCGATTTTTTGTCAGTATTTCTTATTGGTGCAATTTATTCTCTGCCGAGACATATAGCCGGTAGCCCTCAAGGTGTGTATCGGTCTAAAACCCGAGATGCACATGAAGGATGACATAAGACCGCTGATCCCAGTAGCCGCTGAGACTCAGGTTGATTTGCAAAATCGTCCTGAGGATCAAGTCCTAACTCGGCAGAATACTTCGGGACACAAAAGCGGCGTGTTCAGTCCTCAAGACTCAGGTTGGGTGCGGCCGACCAACCTGAGGATCAAAATCTCCTCGGAAACTATATTGCACATAAAATTTTCAGCATTGGACAAGCAATGCAGTAGCCCCCGAGACACTGGTCGGGTGGCAACACCAGATCAGGGGATCGATGTGCCCCTTTAATATTTGTAAATAATAAGCCCGAAGCCCAGTAGCCCCCGAGCCTTAATGCGGGCACGGGTGGCCGAATTAAGGATCAATATCCATAGTAAAATCACAAATTATGTGTAATGACTCTATGTATCCAAGTACTTTACGTCATTAATGCTCGGATCCGCATTGTACAAAACTTTGTTGACCGACCATCGGCTTCCACCTCCTTGGCCAGTAGCCGAGGAGTGTTTGTCCTACTTTATAAAGCCTTTATGAGGGCAAAGATTTACGACAAACAAGGCAATCTGGCCACACGGTTTTATAAACAAAGTTACGCAGAGAGATATGTTATATTACTGTTTAACAGAAGAAATGTATTCCAAAGAAAATAGTCCCGCTATCGGTTCCTTTCTTTGGGTTGTCATGCTAAGCATGATCATGAAACCTCAGCTCGAATGTAAGAGCAAAATATTGAGGATTTAGTTTGGGAGGCCAGTTAATAGCCCCCGGTAGTGTTCGGCGACAGTCGAGGTCAAGCCATAAACACTTCGGCCAATGTTATGAATGGCCCGTCATAGTCATCGAATCGCTGACCAGTTTACGCTTATTGTGACAGGCAGTTTTCGGCTTTCTCCACTAAGGTGCTTAACCATGTGAGCTGGAAGCACAATCGCAGTGGTTCTCCCTTTGCACGCCTAGCCGAACAAAACGGAACGTAGGAAGCAAGTGCAGGAGCCGGGCAACCCAACTATTGACCGAAGACACAATTCGAAACCGATGCATATATAGCAATATCTGAGAATGTTTTTGCCGAATCCCTAAAGGTGTCCAGCGTTGCACTGCGAGACTAATGCTGAAAAAGCACAAATAGTTTAAAAGTGCCAAAAAGCTTGGAAAACCAAGAAACGTCAGTAAAAGCATGACATCCGAACAAGATCAAGTGTTCGGTGCCAATCCGAAAATTGGTCTTAGAAAAAAGAAGTGCTTCTGTCGTCTTTTAACATGACACATCCTATCTCAAGACTTCGAGCGGGACAGCCTACGGCTTCAACCTCCTATCCCGAGGGCGGAGTACTTCTCATTAGGCCAGTTTAGCAAACTAAACTCTAGCGGCTTTGAGAGAGAAATTAGGCTCCCCGGCTAGTGACCGCACACTCGCATCGAAAAAAGGAGTGATAAATAATAATAATAGAACTTTGCAACGACTGAGAAGAAGAACACTTATTATAAAACGGCTCAAATAAACTTAAGAGCCCCCAAGTGACTTGGGTAGAAGAATGATTGCATGTACCGAAGTACTTATATCATATCTATGTTCAACCGAACTTTAAACGCGTCTTAACCGACCGTCGGCTTCTCCCTCTTCGGTTAAGGACCGAAAAGTGTTATGTACTCCATCGGTCGAGAATATCGACGGTGTTTCCAATAACCAGGCAATCAGGCCATAAGGCTGTAACAGACAAAGCGCGCTCAGGGAACTTATGCTATATTACTGCGAAGAGTAAGAAGCATCTTCGAAGAAAATAGTACCCCCACCGATACCTTTCTTCGGTGCTCATTGTTATTATGAGACTTGTGCAATAGATTTTTTGTACTCATGAGTTCCGTTGTGTGTCGACCATCATTGAATAACTATAAGAGCGCTAGCTTTCGGCTTCACCCAGTCTGAGGTCCGGCTCGGGTGACCCGATCATAACAATCGCAGAGGTGCTCCCTTTACTCCCTAGCCGAACAATCGGGAACGTAGGGGTAAACACAGGAGCGAGGCAACCCAGCTTGCAAATCGCTTAAATCAATGTGGTGCATATTGTGGCGTAATACACGAACAAGGAACGAAGCCGTACAAGTATAATCATATGCAACAGGAAAAGCTTCATAAAGGAAGCCCCCAAGTAAACGGGGTATTTGAATTTATGCGTCACGAACAAAGTTTGGACAAGGAAATTTTTTAGAAGCAACTTTTTTCCAAAAAAGTATAATGCTTGGTCGAACCGAACGCAAGTTAGAAATTAAAGCTTTGAGCATGAAAGCGACTTAGCTGATTAATGTGTTCGGTATTGATGACGCGGTCCGAGCTTGATGCGGGGCAAGGTTCCATCCCTCAAGCCGGTCCCGAGGTGGCGGAGCGGAGAGCTTGACACGCGGAAGTGGTGACATAGCATGATCAATGCAGACCGGCAGAGTGACGCCGAAGTCCCCGGATCATTTTCCTGTGCACAAAAAATAGTGTAAACCGGAGATAATAGTAATAATGATAATTAAAAAATAGTTGCATAATAAATAATTTATGCAAAGTGAGTAATAAAAGAAATATGGCCTGGCGCCGAAGTCAAGTCGATGCAGGGCGTCGGCGTGATGCGGTAAAGGCGTGGCAAAGCCTGAATTCGCAGGTCGATCCGAGCTCCGAGTGCGGCGTTCGCCGGAGTATGTACGGAAACTGACCGAACCACCATGCGTCTGTCATTAATGCAGCCACCATTTGATAGACCTGTGTACATATGACGGACAAACCAGAGTAATAATTTCTTGGGAAAAATGAACCCAAAAAGCAAAAAATACTGGGATTAATAGCACCTGGTTTATTTGTTGTAGCAATCCGAAGGAAGGTGATTCCTAAAATTGGGACCCGCTCCGCACACCGATTGCCTGATGGGCGATAAAATGACGGCATGGCAATGCTGGTAAAGGTTGACTCGCCGAGGCAAAGCCCTCGGCCCAGCTAACGTGACGGAGCTGGTCGGCTAGTGACGTCGAAGTGTCTGGAGTAGGTTGATGAAGAGATGGCGAAGCCCCCGGTCCAGCCGAGATGTCGAAGCCTCGATGTCAGCCGATGAGTCGAAGTAGGTCGGCGTGATGGACACCAGCTTGAAGAAGCAATAGTGCGGCCCTGTCGATGCAGGTCGTGACGTGGTCGATGCCGGCTTGATGAAGCGACCGTGCGGCGATGCCGGTATGCCCGCTCCATGTAATCCGTGGGGAGGCGATGTTGGTGATGATTTATCCTTCGCGATGCCGGGCTCTTGTTCGGCTTGCCGAGATGATGATCCGAAGAAGTTGAGCTCGGCTCAACAAAGTGACGCCGTGTCTAGCGCAGGTCGGCAGCCGTGGAGTAATATTGCCGGACTGGTTTGACACCAGCATGATATTGAAGATCATGTTCAAAAGATCTTACAGTTAGTGGGATGTGTTCGGGAACAAAACACAATACCCCATACAAAACTTCCTTCAAAAGGGATGTCCGAAATCCTGTTCATAAAAAAGATGAACTCGGGTCAGATTCGTTTTCACGCAGAAAACAGATCCGAAAAGTGATGCACTAATCGGAAGGTTCCTGGAGTTTGGACGGCCGGATCGAGTCGAAATTTTGAGAGGTGGTAGATATAGGAATTCCGCAGCCGATCAACGGTTGGATCTTCCAAAGGACGTCCGAGCTAGAAGCTGGACACCACGCCCTAAACTCATCCAAATTCCCGTCTAGATTTGACCGGGCTCCGGTATATCGTGGATTGCCAGAGATTCCTCCATCGAAGCTCGACGAAATTTTCCAGGGTTGTTGTAGACTCAACTCCGCACAATTCCACCAAAGCGGTACTCGAGGAGGCGGTGGTAGCAGATACGAGTTCGCTGTCTAGAAAAACAGCACGACCGCTTGAGGGCAATGTTGACGTTGAGCCCCCGAGCTCCATAGATGATTCCTCCGTGATCTTGATAGAGATCGGAGTTGATGTTTGATGAAGATCCTCGTCCGGACATGGTGATCCGAACACGGGGCGCAATTCTTGGTCGAACCAAGGTGACCAGTCGAGCTGGTGAGCCATTGATCCTTTTGTCGATCACACAGCGGAACTCTCAATGAAAGCACCAATGTCGGTGTCAAAACCGGCGGATCTCGGGTAGGGGGTCCCGAACTGTGCGTCTAGGCCGGATGGTAACAGGAGGCAGGGAACACGATGTTTTACCCAGGTTCGGGCCCTCTCGATGGAGGTAAAACCCTACGTCCTGCTTGATTAATATTGATGATATGGGTAGTACAAGAGTTGATCTACCACGAGATCATAGAGGCTAAACCCTAGAAGCTAGCCTATGGTCTGATTGTACGTATATATTGTATATCTATTGACTAGCCTGGCCTCGGTTTGTATAATGCACCGGAGGCCTAGGATAACAAGAGTCCTAGCCGAATACGCCGGTGGGGAGAAGTCCTTGTCTTGATCGCCAAGTCTTGTGGAATCTTCCTTGTATGTGGCAGTTGTCCGAACTAGCCCCCGAGTATACGACCACGGGGGTCCTCGGCCCAATCTATCAGATCGGGAGATGACGTGGTGAGTACCCCCTAGTCCAGGACACCGTCACCTTCCGTGCTAAGCAACGATCCTTGAGTTAGTACATGATGTGGTGCTGAGATTACTTTGTTTCCGCTGCAGTTATCAGTTAACCACAAGTGCATTTGTGTGCTAATTCCCAACAGAGTGCTGCTCACAATGGCTTTGGAAGAAAGTGCTACTACAAGTGGCATGATAAAACTTGATTCTTCCAATTACTCATTATGGAAGCCCATGATGGAAGACATCCTTTATTGCAAGGATTTGTGTGAGCCAATTGTGAAAGACAAGATACCCACAGGTGTCACGAAAGAAGAATGCAGAGTGTTGCACAGAAAGGCAGTAGGTATGATTCGGTTGTACATAAACCATAATATTTTTCACCATGTTGCAAATGACACAAATGCATATGATATGTGGCAGAAGTTGGAGTCCATGTATGAGAGGAAGACATCAATGAACAAGGCCTCGGTGACTGTTGGGGATATTACTACTGGGCGTAAACCGGCCTATCTGGGTCGGGTTAACTTCATCAGTAGTTAAGTAAGTTAAAGCCCAAGAAGACAAAGGAGGGCTCAAGGCCCATGGTCGGCTCAAGGCCTGCAGCCGTAAACCGGCGTTAGTAGTTAACCTGTATTGTAAGTTAGCAATAAGAAGAGACCAAACCGGACACATCTATGAGCCGGTATTGGGACTCCGTAAGCCGACGAGAGTCACTCGTGTATATAAGGGGACGACCCGGCGGCGGTTCAAGGACAACAGACAACAACTCGAGACATAGGCGAAGCTTGTTTGCTCCCTAGTCATCGAAACCCCATCAATTCCATCACAACTAGACGTAGGCTTTTACCTTCATCGAAGGGGCCAAACTAGTATAAACTCTCTTGCGCCCTTGTGTCCGCTTTAACCCCTTCAAGCTAACCCGTCGCGATGGCTCCACGACAAAGTCCTTTCTCTAGGACATCTGCCGTGACAAAACCATGACAGTTGGCGCCCACCGTGGGGCCATCGCACGATGGTTTCCGGTTCTTGGAGGGCCGCTTTGAAGGACTCGAGGGCTACGCTGTAGGCCGGATGACTAAGAGTCGTCGCGGCAAGCTCTACGTCGATGATGCAGGCTGGGGCCCCGAGGCCGGCTCAATTGAGTACGGGTACCGGGTCCCCTTTGGTAGCATTCACGTTTTCATTGGCAAGATCGGTGGACCAGGCCCCGAGCCAGACATCTGCACCGACCTCGTCGAGATGGCTCAGCGTGCGCAATCCGCCCGGATTAAACCGGCCATGAAGCGTGCCTTCGTGGGAGTCATCCATGGAGGAAGCTATGAGGACGGATCGGAATTTCGTGGGGCGACTATTGTTTGTTCCGGTGACGAATCTTCGACCGGAGAAACCGAATCTCTTTATCAGCTACAAGATGGCCGGATTGGGAGCTGTTCCGATGGCGACAGTATTCCGGACCCCTCTGATCTGCCCAACCGGGTTGGAGTATTCATGGCCGGAACACAAGCAGCGCTTCATTCTTCGACAGCTGCGGCAATAATCTCCGGTTCAGCAATGGCGACGACTGCCGGGGCAGGAGGCCCTGTGCGCCCGCCGGCTCAGATTCTATCAGAATTATTTGATGCGTTGGCTGTGCTTATGGCGGAAGTTAATCCGCCAGATCAGGACGTTCACAACACGGAGATTGCAAAGGTAAAGGAACAGATCACCCAGGCCAAGGCGGATCTGGCAGCTGAGGACACCAGGATGGCCGCAGAGCGGGCCGCTTTAGACGCACAGGCCTACAGGCTTATGTTGGACCAGAGCGCATCGCATGAAGTCATGAGGAGGAAGCACCGATCCTGCTTACCTCCGGTTTTTGAGGCCAGAGACCTTTTCAACACTCCAGGACCAAGAGCCGGCAATCCGCTGGAGGGAACCGGGCAGAAGCCCCTGGGACCGGTGCACCGGTTCAGTCTCGTCAGATGGACCCGCCTCGTCAAAACACCGTTATACCTCAGGATGCTTTAACACCTCCGGGTCACTACTCCAACCTAATAGACAATCTTGTTGCCGCTGCTGCACGGTTGGAGGCCATTCCAATTGAAGGTGACTCGCCGCAGGCAGTAGAGACGGGATGGGTCAAGGAACTTCTGAGGACAGCTTTGGCCCAACAAGAAGCGTACTCGTACAGCCGCGACCGGATCCACTCGACCCCCCGTTCAAGCCGGAGCTATAGCAGACATATGGATGAACCAGCAGTGTCGAGTAATGAACGACGTGGAGCACCCCGTGGCAAAAACCCGACGGGTGGTGCTGATGACGCTCAGGAAGTGCTGAACCGGGCCCGAGCGCGCAGGGAGGCTGAGTTAGCTGCACAGCATCAGGCTCGGCAGCTCATGCCGGTTCGTCCAACCATCTCGATCGAACCTGGTGTTACTTCTAGTTCTTTGGGGGTGCCTTGCCTTATCCCCGCTTTACGCAACGTGCGCCTGCCCAAGGATTTCAAAGGCCCGTGCAAGGTACCAAATTACACGGTGGATCAACCTCCAGAGACATGGGTGGAGAGCTATGAGATGGCCATGGAGATGCTTGATGTGGATGACACGGCGTGTGCGAAATACTTCACCATGATGCTTGAAGGAACGGCCTGTACTTGGTTAAAAAGCTTGCCAGCTAATTCTATCAGTTCATGGCCCCAATTACGAGCCCGGTTTATCAGCAATTTCATGGATACCTGTAAACAGCCTATGTCGATAGTGGACTTAGCTGCATGCGTGCAGGAGGAAGGAGAATCAACGACTCATTGGGTGTGCCGGGTTTCACAAGTGTTGCACTCCTCACACCGCATCAATGCTGACACCGCAGTATTAACCCTAGAAGGCAACTGCCGGTTTGGGCCCCTGAAGTTGAAATTGGGACGGATGAAGCGTCATTGCACCGACATGGGGACTGACGGTGTCCTGGACTAGGGGGTACTCAACACGTCATATCCCGATCCGATAGATTGGGCCGAGGACCCCCGTTGTCGGAGTAAATAGCCATGGATGGCCTAGCCGGCTTCCCCTGGCCCTTCTGAAAAAATTACGAGCCCGTCCGGCTCTCAAGAATCCAAGACATGAAGCCGCCTTCCCCTTGCTGGCTGCCACCCAGGCCGGCTTCCGGAAGGCGGTCCGACTTTAGCCCTCATGAAGAAAGCCATGGGAGGGCCGACTTCGAGAAGCCGGCCATGAGGAGGCCGACTCCAAGAAGCCGGCTCCCATAAAGCGGTCAAGACTGTACCCACAAAGTTTGCACCCACCTAACGGCGGTGCGACGGGGCGTGGCTACAGTGAAGCCTGCCACCCCCGAATCCCGAAGCACGCCTGGCACAGTGCGCCGTACGGGGTAGGCATGACCCGTCCGGCGCGGCATTATTGCCATGCTGACCTTAGCGTCACCCACGACGGGCCGCCAGCGTGGCCCACAAACGGTGGGCCCCTTCGGGCAGAGAGACACCCGAAGGCGGCCACGCCTCCAACCAGTCGGCTCAAGACGGAGCCGGCTCCCCGCAGTCGGCTAGCCGCCTCCCTCGAAGGAGACGCCCCATTAAGGAGACTAGACACGGTGAGGCTACAGCGATCGCCAGACGAGCGGCGACACTGTAGCCGCGCCTACCACGACGAAGCCTACGTCACCAAGATGAAGCCACAGTAACCAGCCGCCGACCAGGCGCTGGACAGTGGGACCTGCCTGTCGACCAAGGGGCCGGCAGTTGGCGGGCCCCAGTAGCCGGCGCGGAAGCCGGCGAGTGCAGTCACAGACGGCTGGGCCCCGCGCCCAGTCGGATTATCATTGTAACCCCGGGGGGTAGGCCTATATAAACCCCCCGGGGCATCCATGCAAAGGGTTCGACCCCCTGCCAGTTCTAGACACCACACAAGGAGAAGAAGCGGGCTAGCCGTGCCCTTCTTCCTCCTCCCACCAAACAGCTCAAGGAGCATTGTGTAGCTACTTGTTCATCTAGTGACCATGCGGAGACCCCGCAGAGCAGCAGTAGGGGTGTTATCTCCACGGAGAGCCCCGAAGCTGGGTAAGATCCGCCGGCGTGCATGTCTTCGCCTTATCCCGTTTCCAGGCACCGACGATGTTTTACTGGCTCCCACAACGATAAGCCACCCGTTGGCATATGTCGCACCTACCACCCGACATTTGGCGCCCATCGTGGGGCTAGGTGCACCGTCGTCCGGAGACCTGTTCTGGACGGGAACCCTCTTCCTCCCCAGCGAGCGTAGCCAGCCCGGCACGCCCGATGGCGCTTGCCATGACGCGCTGCAAGGCATCACCAGCATCTGCGCGGCGAGCAGCCTCGCCGATCTCCTCGACGAAACTCTCATCTCCGACGAGCTCGCCTCCGATGCGGGCACCGACCACCTCGCCAACCTTCTCGGCCAGCTCCATGTCTCCAGCGAGCCCGCTGTGGACCTGGAGTCGGTTGGCTCCACCGACCCGATGCCTGTCGACTCCGACACAGCCTCCCACGACACCTTCCCCACCAATGTCACGATCTACAACGACCCGCTTCCTCGAGCCGACGGCTGCGATGCCGTCACCACCGAAGTGATGGTTGTCGGCCACGGCGGCCCGGCCGACGAGAGCGCCCACGACGCCTCGCACGCGGCGGCCCACGACTTGTCCGCTCCCCTCCCGGCTAATGCCGACGACGAAGCACTGGAGGCACGCCGCCTCGCCTACCTCGCAGAGGGCCGGAGGCTGGCTTCCGTAAGACGCCTCACTGAGGCCTATCAACGTGAAGCTGACCGCGCCGCCTTCGGCACGCTGGCCCGGGCGGGCCAAGCCGGGCCGGCCTTGTCAAGCAACGCGGCGCCGTCATCGCCGACATGCTGGGAGTTGACCGCCCGGTCTATGCCACTCCGCTCGAGAACTTGCGTGCCGCCCAGGCGGCCGTAGATGAGTTGGACGGCTTGGAGGCCGAAGACCTCCCCCACATGACCCGGCGCATCCAGCAACTGATCACGCAGCCGCGCAGCAGCACGAAGCGAACGCCCGCGCGAGAAGCCCTCCCCCGCGCCGAGATCACGGCGCGACGTCCCAGACGCCGACTACGAGCAACACCCGCACGCGGCGCGAGAAAGAGCCGACTGCCAGCCGCAGCCGGACCCGAATCTCCATCGAGCGAGACGCGGACGGCCATCCCCGAGCCATGGAATGGCGGGGCAACCCGCCTCCGCCTTGACCCCATGGAGAGAGATATCCCACCCCGCCGCCAGTGGCACACCCGACTCTCAGCGGCCGGCAGGGTCGCCGCGAAGGAGTCGGTGAGAACGACGCCCGCCATCGGATCGACCGCCGGGCGCGATCCCTGGCGTTGGAAGAAGAAGATGATGTCGGCCCACCTTGTTTCGGCCCCCGCATCTACGACGAGCCCTTTCCCAAAGGGTTCTCGCTCCCAAGAGACACGCCCAAGTACAACGGCTCCGTGAAGCCGGAAGATTGGTTGATCGACTACTCCACGGCGGTCAGCATAGCCAACGGCAACCGGCGTGTTACCGTGAAGTACATGCCCCTCATGCTGCAAGGCACGGCGCGGACCTGGCTTAACAGCCTCAAGCCTCTCAGCATCAACAGCTAGCTAGATTTCACCGAAGCTTTCATCCGCAACTTCACCAGCACCTACAAGCGGGCCCCCAAGCCCAGACAGCTCTCTTTGTGTGTACAAGGCCCCGCCGAGTCCACTCGCGACTACCTCACGCGTTGGGCAGACCTCCGCAACTCTTGTGAAGGGGTGCACGAGGTGCAAGCCATAGAATACTTCACAGCCGGATGCCGAGAAGGCACCCTCCTCAAGCACAAGCTCCTCTGCGACGAGCCGACTACCCTCGACGAGCTTCTGGACATAGCGGACAAGTATGCCACCGCCGACTCCTCGATGAAGACCGAGCTTCGGGTAGACGCGTCCGGGAAGGTACTTAACCCGGCGCCCAAGACGCCGGCTGGGGATTCCGGCCGACGCCCACACTCGAACGACCACAAGCGCAAGGGCCCCGCGCCGCCTCCCGATAGTCGGCAGGTGGCCACAGTTGAAGACGTGCCGCCTGAGGAGCAACCGGCGCCCAAGAAGCCCAGGGGCGGCAGGCCGGCTTGGCAGCCGGCTTTCTCCTACGAGCAGACTCTCGACGCCCCCTGCAAGTTCCACAGCGGCGCGAAGCCGTCCAACCACACAACCTGGAAGTGCCATTGGCTCACCCGAATCTCCAAAGGCGAGGGGCTCGCGCCGCCTCCGCCTGCCGGCCCGCCGCCTCCGCCTCCGCCACCTCCGGCAGCTCGGCCTGCAGTCGGAGCCGTGCATGACAAGTTCCCCGACGAGCAAGCAACCTACATCATCTTTACAAGCCAGCCCGAAGACCGTCACAGCAAATGCCGAGAGCACCAGGAAGTTAGCGTGGTCGCTGCCAACCCCGCCGGACACATGCATTGGTCAGAAAAGCCCATCAGCTAGAGCCGGGCCGACCATCCGAAGGTGATGCCGTCTCCCGGCTCTTATGCTTTGGTCCTGGAAGCCACCCTTGCAACGGACAGACGCGCCGACCGCTTCTCCCGTGTGTTGATAGACGGCGGGAGCAGCATCAACATCCTGTACCGTGACACCCTGGAGAAGCTAAACGTCAAGACGAAGCAGCTCATGCCTACTCGGACAGTGTTTCATGGCATCGTGCCCGGCCTGTCCTGCGCCCCCATTGGCAAGATCAAGATTGATGTATTTTTTGGGGACAAGGAGCATTTCCGCCGGGAAGCGATCTGGTTTGAAATGGTGGACCTGGAAAGCCCTTAGCATGCGTTGCTTGGCCGACCTGCCTTGGCCAAATTCATGGCAGTTCCCCACTATGCATACCTCGAGATGAAAATACCAAGCACCAAAGGCGTCATCACCGTAGCCGGTGATTACAAGAAGTCCTCCGAGTGCGCAGCAGCCAGCAGCCGGCTGGCCGAGTCCCTTGTGATTGCCGAAGAAAAGAAGATGTTGGACCGAGTCGTGGCCATAGCCGGCAAGCAGTCGGCCATGTCCCCCGACCCCAAGGAGCATGACGCTCAAGGATCTTTCCAGCCGGCCAAGGAGACGAAGAAGATACCTCTTGACCCCGAGCATCCAGAGAGGTTTGCCGTCATCGGGGCAAACCTGAACAACAAATAGGAAGGCGAGCTCGCCGATTTCCTCCGTGAGAATCGGGACATCTTCGCATGGTCCCCCAAGGACATGCCGGGTGTTCCGAGGAAATTCGCCGAGCACAAACTACACGTTCGAGAAGACGCAAAGCCAGTCAAACAACCCCTTCGCCGACTGTCGGAGGAGAAACGCAGAATTGTAGGGGAGGAGATAGCCCGGCTCTTGGTGGCCGGCTTCATCATGGAAGTTTTCTTTCGGAGTGGCTCGCCAACCCGGTCCTCGTACTAAAGAATAATAACAAGTGGCGCATGTGTATAGACTACACGAGCCTCAACAAGGCCTGCCCCAAAGATCCCTTTGCTCTGCCAAGGATTGACCAAGTGATAGACTCCACAGCCGGATGTGAGCTGTTGAGTTTCTTGGATGCTTACTCCGGATATCATCAGATAAAGCTGGATCCGGACGACCGCCTGAAGACCGCCTTCATCACGCCATTTGGAGCCTTCTGCTACCTGACTATGACATTCGGCTTGAGAAATGCTGGTGCCACTTTTTAGCGTTGCATGCAGAAATGCCTCCTCAAGCAGCTCGGCAGAAACGCTCAAGTTTACGTGGACGACATTGTGGTGAAGACGGAAAAGCGCGGTACTTTGCTGGGAGACCTCAAGGAAACGTTTGAGAACCTGCGCCGGTTCCAAATCAAGCTAAACCCCGAGAAATGCATGTTCGGAGTGCCAGCTGGCCAGCTCCTAGGCTTCCTGGTCTCCGAATGCGGCATCGAATGCAACCCGGTGAAGATCAAGGCCATCGAGAGAATGGCGATCCCCACCAAGCTTCGAGACATTCAGAAGTTCACCGGGTGCTTGGCCTCCTTGAACCGCTTCATCAGCCGGCTCGGAGAGAAAGCTCTCCCCCTCTACCGCCTCATGAAGAAGAGCACTCACTTCGAGTGGAACGACCAGGCCGACCAAGCTTTTCACGAGCAGAAAAAGATGCTGGCCACACCGCCTGTCCTCGCGGCGCCGACTGAGAAAGAGCCCATGCTCCTTTACATCGCCGCAACCAGCCGGGTGGTCAGCACCGTCATCGTAGTCCAACGCCCGGAAGAAGGCCGAGCCCAGCCGGTCCAGAGGCCGGTGTATTAGTTGAGCGAGGTGCTGTCCA
Organism: Triticum dicoccoides; assembly: GCF_002162155.2. NCBI lineage: Eukaryota > Viridiplantae > Streptophyta > Magnoliopsida > Poales > Poaceae > Triticum > Triticum dicoccoides. The sequence continues at coordinate 628,641,847 of NC_041390.1, read as the reverse complement.
CCTCAAAGCAGAACTACCCGCACTACTAGAAGATGTGCTACGGCGTGTACTTCACCGCCAAGAAACTGAAGCCCTACTTCCAAGAGCATCCCATCACGGTCGTGTGCACCGCCCCGCTGGCCGAGATCATAGGCAGCCGGGATGCATCCGGTCGGGTGGCGAAATGGGCCATTGAGCTGGCCCCGTACACGATCTTCTACCAGCCCCGCACCGCCATCAAGTCCCAAGCACTGGCCGACTTCCTCGTCGACTGGGCCGAGACCCAGTACCTACGGCCGGCTCCCGACTCCACCCATTGGCGCATGCAGTTCGCCGGGTCCAAGATGCGCACCGGCTTGGTAGCCGGCATCGTCCTTACCTCTCCCAAAGGCGACAAGCTCAGATACACACTGCAGATCCACTTCGCCGCCTCCAACAACGTGGGCGAGTACGAGGCGCTCATACACGGGCTCCGGCTTGCCAAAGAGCTTGGCATTCGCCGGATCCTGTGTTATGGCGACTCGGACCTGGTGCTCCAGCAATCATCCGGCGACTGGGACGCCAAGGACACGAATATGGCGAGCTACCGCCTCCTGGTCCAACAACTCAGCGGATACTTTGAAGGATGCGAGTTCCTCCACGCACCGCGAGCCGACAACGAGCCAGCCGATGCCCTGGCTCGAATAGGCTCCACTCGGCATGCAATTCCAACCGGTGTCGCTCTACAACGCCTGCTCAAGCCGTCCATCAAGCCGTCTCCAGAGTCCGATTCCATCTTCGTGCCGCCTGACCCCGATGCGACCGGGTCCGGCTCGAAGAACCAAGTAGGCGACCCCAAGACTCCCTTAGCCGGCCCGGCGGCTTCGGCAGCCGGCTCGGGGACTGCCGCACCCTGCTCGGGGACTGCGGTAGCCGGCCCGGGGACTGCACCAGCACAACAGCCAGCGGCCGACTCCAGCACCTCACCACCCAGCCCACCCACCCTGGTGGCAGTAGCCACATTGGCAGTAGAAGAAATCGCGGCTCCATCATGGACTCAGTCCATCCTCAACTTCCTAGTTAGCCAAGACCTGCCGGCTAACGAGACAGAAGCAAGACAAGTCCAACGTCGAGCCGGAGCATACACAATCGTCAACAGAGAGCTCGTCAAGCGCAGTGTCACTGGAGTCCTCCAACGGTGCGTCGAGCAAGAGAAAGGCATTGCAATCCTCAGAGACATTCACCTAGGAGAATGCGGCCACCATGCGGCCTCAAGATCACTTGTCGCCAAAGCCTTCCGCCATGGTTTCTTCTGGCCGACTGCTTTGGATGATGCCAAAGAATTAGTTAAACATTGCAAGGGGTGCCAACACTTCAGCTCCAAGCAACACATGCCGGCCTCGGCACTCAAGACCATTCCCCTCACTTGGCCATTTGCCGTTTGGGGACTGGACATGGTGGGCCCATTCAAGACGGCGCGCGGCGGCATGACGCATTTGCTCGTCGCTGTGGACAAATTCACCAAGTGGATTGAGGCAAAGCCGATCAAGAAGCTGAATGGGCCGACTGCTGTGACGTTCATCGCAGACATAACAACTCGGTACGGCGTGCCGCACATCATCATCACCGACAATGGCACGAATTTTGCCAAAGGAGCCTTGGCACGTTTCTGCGCAGCCCAAGGTATCCGGCTGGATTAAGCATCCGTCGCCCACCCGCAGTCAAACGGCCAGGTCAAGCGAGCCAACGGCCTCATCCTCTCCGGCATCAAGCCCCGACTGGTCGTACCTCTGGAGCGCTCAGCCGGCTGTTGGCTCGATGAGCTGCCGGCTGTCCTCTAGAGTCTGCGCACACACCAAACAAGTCAACCGGCTTCACCCCTTTCTTCCTTGTGTATGGTGCCGAGGCGGTCATCCCAACTGACATCGAGTTCGACTCGCCTCGTGTAACCACGTACACGGAAGCGGAGGCCAAGGAAGCACGAGAAGACGGCGTCGACCTGCTGGAAGAAAGCCGACTGTTAGCCCTCAGCCGGTCTGCCATCTACCAGCAGGGTTTGCGCCGCTACCACAGCCAGAAAGTCAGGCCAAGATCTTTCCAAGAGGGCGATCTTGTGCTCCGGCTGATCCAGCGAACAGCCAGTCAGCACAAGCTCTCGGCCCCTTGGGAAGGCCCCTTCGTCATCAGCAGAGCTCTAGGCAACGACTCCTACTACCTGATCGACGCAGAGAAGCCGAAGGCACGCAAGAGAGACGACTCCGGCAAGGAGTCGGAACGACCATGGAACACCAACCTCCTTCGAAGGTTTTACAGTTGAAAGGCAGTATGTATCACGCTAACTTTTGTATTAAGTACAAGACAATAGGCCCCCCAAGGAGGGCTCGGGGACTGCCATCCCTTATTTATGAATGAAAAGTATCATGCTTATGACCTTGTCATTTCATTTACTTGTTCCGTCCGGCACCGGGTTCGACTAGTCGGCTCGGGGACTGGCCGACTGGAGTTATATTAGAAGTCCTACCCACAGTCAGACAAGTAGTGTGCCGGCTCCCAAGTCCTCTCTTGCCAAAAGTCGCAGTTCGAAGAGCCGGTTGTCCGGCTGGCAAGAGTGAAAGGCAGGAACGGGTGCCCACACGAAAAACGGCTAGGGACTAACGGACTAATATAACAAAAGCCGGTTTTTCTCACACCGCCGACTGGCTACCAGAGTAGCCGGCCGGCCGGTTTCCATTCACTTCACTTCAATCCAAGAAAGCTCAAGTACTTGCCTCCCCAAAGAGGGAAGGCGGCAAATGAAAAGGCCTAAGGATAAAAAAGCATACGCGAATGGAAACCAAACATGCACATAACAATATTTACATAAAAAGACCTCCGAGAGGCCAGCATTCAACATAGTATGGATACACCCCCAGTGAGTGGAACTGCGAAACTAAATGAAGATTGTTCAAAAGACAACAAGCAGGAAAGATAAAGACGGCAGGTCAAGCCGGCGGAGCGACCGACGAGCTGGGCTGGTTGGCGGAGACGGTCGTGCCGGCTGAAGGAGCGGCGGGCTGGCGAACTTCGGCTTGGTCACCGCCTCCAGCAGAGGGCACGCTGCCACGTGCCTCGTTGCTGGAAGCACGGTCGGCCTGAGGTCGGCCGGTTGTTCCACCAGCCGGCTCGACGTCTTCGCCGTCCTCCTCTTCGTCATCCTCGCCCTCGTCGCTGGAGGCAATCTCCTCCGCCGAGTCCTCGCCCATCGCCGGGTTCAACCCGAACCATTCCTCCGGCTGAGCAACACCGTCATCATCGATTTCGGGTGCGAAAACGCTGATGTCGGTGCACTCGGCGATCGTCGAAGCCCGCTGGAAAATAGCCGGCCTCACATCCTCCAGCTCCGCGTCGGCCTCCATCCACCAAGTGCGCAGCTGGTCCAGGCTCAGCCCGGGGTACCAAGCCCGAACGAACTCCAACGCCTGCCCGGCTCCGAGGTGGGCCACCGACGCCTTCCAAGCCTCAAAGCGACCGACGGCGACTTCCAACCAGTCGGTAGTCCGGCTTGGGGTGTGGGGGATCGTCTCGCCGGGCCACAGGGCGGCCAACACTTGCGCCCCGGCACGTTGGAGCCGGCGAAGCATCCGATGAGCCGGCTGCAACCGCGCCTGGACAGCCAAGAGCTGCTCCTCAAGCGTCCGGTTCGCATCCGGCGCGATGTTGGCCCCCGCCTGACGATGCGCCTCGCGATGGGCCTCAATGCTTTGGGCGGCGAAGGCGGAGTAGCCGGGGAAGTAGTCTGTACCAAAAAAACAAGCAGCAGCTCAAGATAAGCCAAAAACCCAGGCGGCAAGGGGCAGGAGAGGGGCGAGGAAGGCGGCTTACCGTCGATCAAATCCTCGATCCGGCCGATGCCTTCATCCAGGGCTCGCCGGGTCTCAGCCCAGCTCGCCGCCTCGGTCTCGTACTCTGCCTTCAAGGCGGCTTCGCTATCCTGCGCCGCCTGCAGGGCCGCCTGGTGGCTCTTCGCTTGGTCGGCCAGCTTCTTGGCTAGGCGATCCCGTTCCTGGACCAAGGCGGCATACTCGGCCTCCTTGGAATGAAGGGCGGCCCTCGCTTTGCCGAGCTCCTTCCTCAAGTCGGCGTTGGCCCCTGAAGACAAAGAAAAAGAAAAACCAATAAGGAAAGAGTCGTCGAGAAAGATCCAACCCGACTGCTCAGCAGTCGGCCCGAATCTCGGGGACTACATCCAGTGGGTGCGCTGACGCGCCCCCACAAGAGACAGACAAGATCGAGTACTTACTTCGGCTGTCGGCCAGGTCGTCGGTCCTCCGGCTCAACTCCCGAGCCTGGGAGTTGAAGGCGGCAGCACGGAGGTTGTGATATTCCTGAAAATTCAGATAAAAGCAAAGTAAGATAGCCGTCAAGAAAGATCCGACCCGACTGCGCAGCAGTCGGCCCGAATCTCGGGGACTACACCCAGTGGGTGCGCTGACGCGCCCCCGTGGAGGAAATCAAGAAATCAAAAGCGGCCAAGAACGAAGGACTTACCCGGATGGAGGCTCGCGTCAACAAGAAATCCTGGGTGAATGTTGCAGCAGGGCGGCCTAAGCCTGCAGCCAGCTCCGGACCCCTTGAGCCGCCACGTTCAGCTCGCTAGTCCCTCCGCTGGGAGTCCACTCGGACGTGGCAGTGCTGGCCGCCTCCAAATCTTCCGCCGGCTGGCCAGCGCCCGCGACTCGGCGCAACTCCAGCGGAGTGACACCTCCCCCTGCGTGTCGGCCCGTCGCCGGCTGCACCTCGAGGCCGGCTCTGTTCGCCGGCTCACCCCCGGTCGGCCCCTCTGGCGCCGCCGATGATTGGCTGTCTTGGCCCGCTCCGGTTGGCGCTGCTGGCGGTGCTCTCCTCACAAGGGCCGCGGGGTCCTCCCCCCTCTCCATCAACGGCGGGTCTTGGACGATCTCCTCCGCCAAGGGCAATGGGGTGTCGGGGGCTACGGCTCGGAGAGGAATGGCGAGCAGCAGAGGCTGGTTGCACGAGCTTTCCGCCTCCGTCTCCGCGGTCGCCGCCTCCATCTGGGCCCTGGCTGATGCGTCGGCCTCCTCCTTCGCCGCCTGGGCGGCCGCCTTCTCCGCTGCCTCGCGCTCCTCCCGCGCTTCGCGGGCGTTCCGCTCTGTGGCCTCCCTAAGGTCGGCGCGGGGGTCCACGCGGCGAGAGCTCGAAGACCCTCCAGCCGGCCCCACTACGGAGCCGCCCGGACCCCGCTCAAGGGAAAGCGGTGCCCTGTCCAGCAAGCGAGAAAAAGTTAAGAAGAATATTCAAAGAGAAAGAGAATGATGAAGGGCATGCGACCAGGCAATCGGCGACTTACGCTGAAACCGGCTGAGGCTGCTTCACCGCCTTGCGGAAGCGGGCCGACTTCGCGGCCGCCTCGTCTCGTTTTGTCGCCGCGGTGGAGGGCTTGGACTTCTTCGGCCGACTGCAGAAGAGGCCTGAAGCGGCCGGCGCTTCTGTGCGCCGCCGGCAGCCGGTGCGATGGATGAGCCCGCGCCCTGATAGTCGGCCGCCGGCTGGCGACGCGGGGCGACTTCGGCTTCAGCATCGTCCGGCCAGTCCTCGAAGCTCGCGGTGAACCTTGAGCCTCCCGGCTCAGCGTTGTCCCCCACGACGGCGTCTTCCATGGTGGCCGCCCCCAAGTCCGGGTCGTCAATGTCGTCCACCGTGTGGTCGGGGGCATACTGGCGTTCAATCCCTGCCGCCCCGGCCGGCGGCGGAAGAAGACGGTTCTGCTCAAAAGAACCGACTGGTCAGAGGCCGGCCTTCATGAAGCCGGCTGACGACAAAAAGAAGATAGAGAGAGAAGCATACCACGGGCAGAGGATTGGCGCGAGAATACGGCGCCTTGCCGTATTGCCAGTCCCCGACGAGCTTGCAGTTGGCGATGTAATTAACCATGAGCGCCACCTCCGCGTGGGGCATTTCCCATGTGCTCAGCCGGCTTGGGTCGAAGCGGCCGCTCATATGACACAACATATGGGGCCGGCTTTGGAGAGGAAGAATCCAGCGCTCCACGAAGGCGGCCACCAAGTCGGCCCCGCGCAGGCCTTCCGACTGGATCATCACCCGAAGCTGGGAGACGGCGGCGTTCCCGGCCGGAGACAGTGACCGGGACCGGAAGCTCCACGAGGGCTGCCTCCCACCCGGTGGGCCGGCTACGTAAGCCGGCAGGTTGATGTAGTCTCCTTGCTCGGCGACAATCTTCATGTAGAAATATGATTTCTGCCAGACCTTCACCGACTGGATCAGGGGGATGGGCGGGAATGGGTTGTTCTCGCTCGCCGTCCTCATGGCGATGAAGGCCCCGCAGGGGGCGGGCACGCCGGCGACGATGGTACCGAGTTTGCTCTGGAAGAACTCTCCCCAGAGCTCCAGCGTGGGGAGCAGCCCCAAGAAGCCTTCGCAGAGGGAGACGAAGGCCGATAGCAGCATCATCGCATTGGGCATGAGGTGATGCGGCTGGAGGTTGTAGAACTCGAGGAAGGAGCGCAGAAATCCGCTCGCCAGAAGGCCGAAGCCGCGCAGGCAGTGCGAGCGGAAGACGACCCGCTCGCCCTCCTCCGGCGCCGGCGAGATCTCCGTCTCCGGCGCCAGGCGGACCTGCACGAGGTTGGCGCCGGGCAGGCGCCGAGTCTGGCGGAGGAACTCCACATGGTCTTCATGGACGTTGGAGCCGTCCCACGAGCTTGACAACGCCATGGGAGCAGGACGATGTGGGGGTGCTGTGATGGGAAGCTGCAACGGCAGCGAGAGGAAGAAACAAGGATTAGGAGGGGTGGAGCGGGAGAGAGCGTGCGAACCTCTGTCGCTCTCCCTCCTCCCCCTACTTATAGGCTCGCGTGGCGGAGCCGAGGAGGCGCGGCGTGGGGAAGCGTGGGGATCGATCGTGCCCACACCCCACGTCCCGCGATTATTAAGCCTTAACGGCGAAACAAAACTGCCTCGGGAAGGCGAGCGGCCCCTGTGGGCCACGGAAGATCCGCGCCCGGACCAAGGCTCGCGAGTGGCGGGCCCGGGCCTGCTGCGGCGTCCCATCGCGCGCGTGCGCTCGTAGGATCTCGCTGCCACGTGGCCGCGGGAGGGCCCGCGGGCAGCATGCAGGTCCCCCCCCTCTTCCCGCCTGCAAGACGCGGGGCTCTCTGAAGTCGGCATACGCCCGCTAAGCCGACTCTTCCGGATAGGAAGCTGACCAAGCTTCTCGTCCCTTTGTCCGCCTCGAAGCTCGATCAGCTTCGGGGACTACTGTCGGAGTAAATAGCCATGGATAGCCTAGCCGGCTTCCCCTGGCCCTTCTGAAAAAATTACGAGCCCGTCCGGCTCTCAAGAATCCAAGACATGGAGCCGCCTTCCCCTTGCTGGTTGTCACCCGGGCCGGCTTCCGGAAGGCGGTCCGACTTTAGCCCTCATGAAGAAAGCCATGGGAGGGCCGACTTCAAGAAGCCGGCCATGAGCAGGCCGACTCCAAGAAGCCGACTCCCATAAAGTGGTCAAGACCGTACCCACAAAGTTTGCACCCACCTAACGGCGGTGCGACGGGGAGTGGCTACAGTGAAGCCTGCCACCCCCGAATCCCGGAGCACGCCTGGCACAGTGCGCCGTACGGAGTAGGAATGACCCGTCTGGCGCGGCACTGTTGCCATGCTGACCTTAGCGTCACCCACGACGGGCCGCCAGCGTGGCCCACAGACGGTGGGCCCCTTCGGGCAGAGAGACGCCCGAAGGCGGCCACGCCTCCAACCAGTCGGCTCGAGACGGAGCCGGCTCCCCGCAGTCGGCTAGCCGCCTCCCTCGAAGGAGACGCCCCATTAAGGAGACTAGACACGGTGAGGCTACATCGATCGCCAGACGAGCGGCGGCACTGTAGCCGCGCCTACCACGACGAAGCCTACGTCACCAAGATGAAGCCACAGTAACCAGCCGCCGACCAGGCCCTGGACAGTGGGACCTGCCTGTCGACCAAGGGGCCGGCAGCCGGCGGGACCCACCAGTCGGCGGGCCCCAGCCGCCGGCGCGGAAGACGGCGAGTGCAGTCACAGACGGCTGGGCCCCGCGCCCAGTCGGATTACCATTGTACCCCCGGGGGTAGGCCTATATAAACCCCCCGGGGCACCAATGCAAAGGGTTCGACCCCCTGCCAGTTCTAGACACCACACAAGGAGAAGAAGCGGGCTAGCCGAGCCCTTCTTCCTCCTCCCACCAAACAACTCAAGGAGCGTTGTGTAGCTACTTGTTCATCTAGTGACCATGCGGAGACCCCGCAGAGCAGCTGTAGGGGTGTTATCTCCACGGAGAGCCCCGAAGCTGGGTAAGATCCGCCGGCGTGCATGTCTTCGCCTTATCCCGTTTCCAGGCACCGACGATGTTTTACTGGCTCCCACAATGATAAGCCACCCGTTGGCATATGTCGCACCTACCACCCGACACCCGTGGCCGTATACTCATGGGCCAGTTCGGACAACTGCCGCATACAAGGAAGATTCCACAAGACCTGGCGATCAAGACAAGGACTTCTCCCCACCGGCGTATTCGGCTAGGACTCTTGTTAACCTAGGCCTCTGGTGCATTATATAAACCGAGGCCAGGCTAGTCGATACAACTCCATATACAACAATCCTACCATAGGCTAGCTTCTAGGGTATAGCCTCCTTGATCTCGTGGTAGATCTACTCTTGTACTACCCATATCATCAATATTAATCAAGTAGAACGTAGGGTTTACCTCCATCAAGAGGGCCCGAACCTGGGTAAAACATCGTGTCCCTCGTCTCCTGTTACCATCCGCCTAGACGCACAGTTCGGGACCCCCTACCCGAGATCCGCCGGTTTTGACACCGACATTGGTGCTTTCATTGAGAGTTCCGCTGTGTGATCGACAAAAGGATTAATGGCTCGCCTGCAGATCAACTATGACTTCGGCATCTTCGTCACCAGCTCGACTGTTCACCTTGGTTCAACCAAGAATTGCGCCCCGTGTTCGGATCACCATGTCCGGACGAGGGCCTTCATCAGACGTCAACTCCGATCTCTATCAAGATCACGGAGGAATCACCTATGGAGCTCGGGGGCTCAACGTCAACATTGCCCTCAAGCGACCGTGCTGTTTTTCTGGACAGCAAACTCGTATCTGCCACCACCACCTCCTCGAGTATCGCTTTGACGATCACTTTGGTGGAATTGTGCGGAATTGAGTCTACAACAACCCTGAAAAATTTCGTCGAGTTCCAATGGAGGAATCTCTAGCAATCCACGATATACCGGAGCCCTGTCAAATCTGGACGGGAATTTGGATGAGTTTAGGGTGTGGTGTCCAGCTTCTAGCTCGGACGTCCTTTGGAAGATCCAACCGTTGATCGGCTGCGGAATTCCTATATCTACCACCTCTCAAACTTTCGGCTCGATCCGACCGTCCAAACTCCGGGAACCTTCCGATTAGTGCATCACTTTTCCGATCTATTTTCTGCGCGAAAACGAATCCGACCCGAGTTCATCTTTTTTATGAACAGGATTTCGGACATCCCTTTTGAAGGACGTTTTGTATGGGGTATTGTGTTTTGTTCCCGAACACATCTCACTAACTGTAAGATCTTTTGAACATGATCTTCAACATCATGCTGGTGTCAAACCAGTCCGGCAATATTACTCCACGGCTGCCGACCTGTGCTAGACACGGCGTCACATTGTTGAGCCGAGCTCAACTTCTTCGGATCATCATTTTGGCAAGCCGAACAAGAGCTCGGCATCGCGAAGGATAAATCATCACCAACATCGCCGCCCCATGGATTACACGGAACGGGCATACCGGCATCGCCACACGGTCGCTTCATCAAGCCAGCATCGACCACATCACGACCTGCATCGACAGGGCCGCACTATTGCTTCTTCAAGCTGGTGTCCATCACGCCGACCTACTTCGACTCATCGGCTGACATCGAGGCTTTGACATCTCGGCTGGACCGGGGGCTTCGCCATCTCTTCATCAACCTACTCCGGACACTTTAGCGTCACTAGCCGACCAGCTCCGTCACATTAGCTGGGCCGAGGGCTTTGCCTCGGCGAGTCAACCTTTACCAGCATTGCCATGCCGTCGTTTTATCGCCCATCAGGCAATGGGTGTGCGGAGCGTGTCCCAATTTTAGGAATCACCTTCCTTCGGATGGCTACAACAAATAAACCAGGTGCTATTAACCTCTATATTTTTTGCTTGTTTGGTTTCATTTTTTCCCAAGGAATTATTACTCTGGTTTGTCCATGATATGTACATAGGTCTATCAAATGGTGACCGCATTAACGACGGTCGTGTGGTGGTTCGATCAGTTTCCGTACATAGTCCGGCGAACGCCGCATCCCGAGCTCGGACCGACCTGTGAATTCAGGCTTTGCCACGCCTTTACTACATCACGCCGACGCCCTGCATCGACATTGACTTCGGCGCCAGGCCATATTTTTTCTATTCCTCACTTTGCATAAATTATTTATTATGCAACATTTTTTAATTATCATTATTACTATTATCTCCGGTTTGCACTATTTTATGTGGCACAGGAAAATGATCCAGCCGGACTATATCCTTTGGCGTCACCTCGGCTGGACGGGGGGCTTCGTCAACACTTCATTACCCCATGCCGGGGACTTCGGCATCACTCTGCCGGCCTGCATTGACTGTGCTATGTCACCACTTCGGAGTGCCGAGCTCTTTGCTCCGCCACCTCGGGACCGGCTTGGGGGATGGCACCTTGTCCCGCATCAAGCTCGGACCGCGTCATCAATACCGAACACATTAACCAGCTAAGTTGCCTTCATGCTCAAAGTTTTAAATTTTTAACTTGTGTTCGGCTCGACCAAGCATTATACTTTTTTGGAAAAAAGTTGCTTGTAAATTTTTTTCTTTGTCCAAACTTTGTTTGTGACGCACAAATTCAAATACCCAGTTTACTTGGGGGCTTCTTTTATGAAGCTTTTCCTATTGCATATGATTATACTTGTACGGCTTCGTTCCTTGTTCGTGTATTACACCACAATATGCACCACATTGACTTAAGCGATTTGCAAGCTAGGTTGCCTCGCTCCTGTGTTTACCCCTACATTCCCGATTGTTCGGATAGGGAGTAAAGGGAGCACCTCTGCGATTGTCACGATCGGGTCACCCGAGCCGGACCGCAGACTGGGTGAAGCCGAAAGCTAGCGCTCTTATAGTTATTCAATGATGGTCGGCACACAAAGGAACTCATGAGTACAAAAAATCTATTGCACAAGTCTCATAATAACAATGAGCACCGAAGAAAGGTATCGGTGGGGGTACTATTTTCTTCGAAGATGCTTCTTACTCTTCGCAGTAATATAGAATAAGTTCCCTGAGCGCGCTTTGTCTGTTACAGCCTTATGGCCTGATTGCCTGGTTATTGGAAACACCGTCGATATTCTCGACCAATGGAGTACATAACACTTTTCGGTCCTTAACCGAAGAGGGAGAAGCCGACGGTCAGTTAAGACGCGTTTAAAGTTCGGTTGAACATAGATATGATATAAGTACTTCGGTACATGCAATCATTCTTCTACCCAAGTCACTTGGGGGCTCTTAAGTTTATTTGAGCCGTTTTATAATAAGTGTTCTTCTTCTCAGTCGTTGCAAAGTTCTATTATTATTATTTATCACTCCTTTTTTTGACGCGAGTGTGCGGTCACTAGCCGGGGAGCCTAATTTCTCTCTCAAAGCTGCTAGAGTTTAGTTTGCTAAACTGGCCTAATGAGAAGTACTCCGCCCTCGGGATAGGAGGTTCAAGCCATAGGCTGACCCGCTCGAAGTCTTGAGATAGGATGTGTCATGTGAAAGGACGACAGAAACACTTCTTTTTTCTAAGACCAATTTTCAGATTGGCACCGAACACTTGATCTTGTTCGGACGTCATGTTTTTACTGACGTTTCTTAGTTTTCCAAGCTTTTTGGCACTTTTAAACTATTTGTGCTTTTCCAGCATTAGTCTCGCAGTGCAACACCGGACACCTTTAGGGATTCGGCAAAAACATTCTCAGATATTGCTATATATGCATCGGTTTCGAATTGTGTCTTCGGTCAATAGTTGGGTTGCCCGGCTCCTGCACTTGCTTCCTACGTTCCGTTTTGTTCGGCTAGGCGTGCAAAGGGAGAACCACTGCGATTGTGCTTCCAGCTCACGTGGTTAAGCACCTTAGTGGAGAAAGCCGAAAACTAACTGTCACAATAAGCGTAAACTGGTCAGCGATCCGATGACTATGACGGGCCATTCATAACATTGGCCGAAGTGTTTACGGCTTGACCCCGACTGTCGCCGAACACTACCGGGGGCTATTAACTGGCCTCCCAAACTAAATCCTCAATATTTTGCTCTTACATTCGAGATGAGGTTTCATGATCATGCTTAGCATGACAACCCAAAGAAAGGAACCGATAGCGGGACTATTTTCTTTGGAATACATTTCTTCTGTTAAATAGTAATATAACATATCTCTCTGCGTACCTTTGTTTATAAAACCGTGTGACCAGATTGCCTTGTTTGTCGTAAATCTTTGCCCTCATAAAGGCTTTATAAAGTAGGACAAACACTCCTCGGCTACTGGCCAAGGAGGTGGAAGCCGATGGTCGGTCAACAAAGTTTTGTACAATGCGAATCCGAGCATTAATGACGTAAAGTACTTGAATACATAGAGTCATTACACATAATTTGTGATTTTACTATGGATATCGATCCTTAATTCGGCCACCCGTGCCCGCATTAAGGCTCGGGGGCTACTAGGCTTCGGGCTTATTATTTACAAATATTAAAGGGGCACATCGATCCCCTGATCTGGTGTTGCCACCCGACCAGTGTCTCGGGGCCTACTGCATTGCTTGTCCAATGCAGAAAATTTTATGTGCAATATAGTTTCCGAGGAGATTTTGATCCTCAGGTTGGTCGGCCGCACCCAACCTGAGTCTCAAGGACTGAGCACGCCACTTTTAGTGTCCCGAAGTATTCTGCCGAGCTAGGACTTGATCCTCAGGCCGATTTTGCAAATCGACCTGAGTCTCAGCGGCTACTGGGATCAGCGGTCTTATGTCATCCTTCATGTGCATCTTGGGTTTTAGACCGATACCCACCTTGAGGGCTACTGGCTATATATCTCGGCAGAGAATAAATTGCACCAATCAAAAATATTGACAAAAATCGGCCCACATTCGGGGTGGTGCACCACCTCGGAAGCAGTCCGGCATAAAGCTCGGGCGCTAGTGGCTGGCTCCATAGAGGGCATTTTTGGCATTAAGCTCGGCTAAACTCCTTCAAACTTCTTTGAACCAAGGTGATTTACGACACCTCGGATATAGTCCGGCGTTGGAGCTCGGATATACATTCCGGCGTTGGGGCTCGGATACATATTCCGGCGTTGGAGCTCGGATACAGTCCGGCGTTGGAGCTCGGATACATAGTCCAGTGTTGGAGCTCGGATACATTCCAGTTTTAGAGCTGAACGGTCCGGCGTTGGTGCTCGACTGCTAAAGATACCTCGAATGCAGTCCGGCGTTGGAGCTCGGACGCAAGAGGATGCTGCTGAAGGAAATATGCCCTAGAGGCAATAATAAAGTTATTATTTATTTCCTTATATCATGATAAATGTTTATTATTCATGCTAGAATTGTATTAACCGGAAACATAATACATGTGTGAATACATAGACAAACAGAGTGTCACTAGTATGCCTCTACTTGACTAGCTCGTTAATCAAAGATGGTTATGTTTCCTAACCATGGACAAAGAGTTGTCATCTGATTAATCGGGATCACATCATTAGTTGAATGATCTGATTGACATGACCCATTCCATTAGCTTAGCACCCGATCGTTTAGTATGTTGCTATTGCTTTCTTCATGACTTATACATGTTCCTATGACTATGAGATTATGCAACTACCGTTTGCCGAAGGAACACTTTGTGTGCTACCAAACGTCACAACGGAACTGGGTGATTATAAAGGAGCTCTACAGGTGTCTCCAAAGGTAAATGTTGGGTTGGCGTATTTCGAGATTAGGATTTGTCACTCCGATTGTTGGAGAGGTATCTCTAGGCCCTCTCGGTAATGCACATCACTGAAGCCTTGCAAGCATTGCAACTAATGAGTTAGTTGCGGGATGATGTATTACGGAATGAGTAAAGAGACTTGTCGGTAACGAGATTGAACTAGGTATTGGATACCGACGATCGAATCTCGGGCAAGTAACATACCGATGACAAAGGGAACAACGTATGTTGTTATGCGGTCTGACCGATAAAGATCTTCGTAGAATATGTAGGAGCCAATATGGGCATCCAGGTCCCGCTATTGGTTATTGACCGGAGACGTGTCTCGGTCATGTCTACATTGTTCTCGAACCCGTAGGGTCCGCACGCTTAAGGTTTCGATGACAGTTATATTATGAGTTTATGAGTTTTGATGTACCGAAGGAGTTAGGAGTCCTGGATGAGATCGGGGACATGACGAGGAGTCTCAAAATTGTCGAGACGTAAAGATCGATATATTGGACGACTATATTCGGACATCAGAAAGGTTCCGAGTGATTCAGGTATTTTTCGGAGTACCGGGTAGTTACGGGAGAAGCAATGGGCATTGGTGGGCTTTAGTGGGAAGAGGAGAAAGGGCCAAGGGGCTGCTGCGCCCCCCCTCCCCTCTGGTCCGAATTGGACTAGGGAAAAGGGGGCCGGCCACCTCTCCTTCTCCTCCACTTCCTTCTCCCTTCCTCCCCTCTTGGTGGACTCCTACTAGGACTTGGAGTCCTAGTAGGACTCGACTCCTACTAGGACTTGGAGTCCTAGTAGGACTCCACATCCTGGCCGCACCAAGCCTTGGCCGGCCTCCTCCTCCTCCATCCTTTATATACTGAGGCAAGGGGCACCCCATGGACACACAAGTTGATCTTCATGATCGTTCCTTAGCCGTGTGCGGTGCCCCCTCCACCATATTCCACCTCGGTCATATTGTTGCAGTGCTTAGGCGAAGCCTTGCGACGGTAGAACATCAAGATCGTCACCACGCCGTCGTGCTGACGGAACTCCTCCCCGACGCTTTGCTGGATCGGAGCCCGGGGATCGCCATCGAGCTGAACGTGTGCCAAGAACTCGAAGGTGCCGGAGTAACGGTGCTTGGATCGGTCGGATCGGGAAGACGTACGACTACTTCCTCTACGTTGTGTCAACGCTTCCGCTTCGGTCTACGAGGGTACGTAGACAACACTCTCCCCTCTCGTTGCTATGCATCACCATGATCTTGCGTGTGCGTAAGAATTTTTTTTGAAATTACCACGTTCCCCAACAACTGCCGCCCGGGAACAACCTCAAACCCGAGGTGTGGCATAAAAATAGCAAGGCATTGATAAAAGGCCGTAAGCTTAAAGGGGATCCTCGGATACCCGACGTGTAAACTCGTCGAATGCATTTCAGCGATCCTCAAGATCGAAGATAAAGAAGATTCGCTGAACCAGTTTTCAAGACCGACGACCGAAGATGAAGAACAGTTAGGAAGAATCGAGGAGCGTCCCTAACTTGAAGACCGGTTCAGGGGGCTACTGACTGTGTCCTGGACTAGGGGGTACTCAACACGTCATCTCCCGATCTGATAGATTGGGCCGAGGACCCCCGTGGCCGTATACTCATGGGCCAGTTCGGACAACTGCCGCATACAAGGAAGATTCCACAAGACCTGGCGATCAAGACAAGGACTTCTCCCCACTGGCGTATTCGGCTAGGACTCTTGTTAACCTAGGCCTCTGGTGCATTATATAAACCGAGGCCAGGCTAGTCGATACAACTCCATATACAACAATCATACCATAGGCTAGCTTCTAGGGTTTAGCCTCCTTGATCTCGTGGTAGATCTACTCTTGTACTACCCATATCATGAATATTAATCAATTAGGACGTAGGGTTTTACCTCCATCAAGAGGGCCCGAACCTGGGTAAAACATCGTGTCCCTTGTCTCCTGTTACCATCCGCCTAGACGCACAGTTCGGGACCCCCTACCAGAGATCCGCCGGTTTTGACACCGACAGGGACCCTCATGGCCGCTTTGGTGAAATATGCTGATTCTGATAGTACCAAGGATCCTGAGTCTGATGATGACAAGACAGGGAAAGGGAAGAAGAACAACAGCTCCAAAGGTCAGCAGCATCACTGGGTAAGCAATGGCGGAGGAGGCAAGCGTAAAGCGGATGGTAACATGGACTTTGTGGCTAATACCAACGCACAGGACAATGGCCAGCGACGCAAGGGTAGGCCGAAAAATCGTAATGGAGCACCCAACCCTAACCCAAACCGCCTAAACTATCTGCTAAGCCAGCCCTGTCCAAGACATGGGACGAAGGAGGCGCCAACAAACCACCTTTGGAAGGATTGCTTTATTATGCAGGAGTTCAAGAATTCTAATAATTTCCGGTATGATCACGAATCTGGCGGTGGCTCAGGATCCGGGTCGGGTTACGGTGGAGGAAGTTCCGATTCAGGATTTAATGGTAATCCGGGTGGACATAATGGTCAAAATAGTCAGAACAACCAGGGTGGTTACAACCAACAGCAGCAACAGTCGGGTTACCAGAGCAACCCAAAGCAATTGAGTAGTGGGCACTACCATGTCTTCACCACTAGCTTGGACAAGCGAGACCGAAAGGTTCAGAGGCGGGCAGTCAACTCTGTTGAACCGGCCATACCCCGTTATCTACGTTGGTCTGAACAGCCAATCATATGGAGCAGAGAGGATCACCCACCCCAGGTCGATAATCTGGGTCAGTTGGCTCTGGTGGTGGCGCCTCAGGTGGGAGGTTATAAGTTCACCAAGGTGCTCATGGATGGAGGGAGCAGCATTAACATCATGTACTATGAGACCTTCCGTCGTATGGGACTAACAGATAAGAATCTCAAACCGTCTAATACAGTATTCCACGGTGTAGTGTCTGGCAGATCATCATATCCCATTGGTAAGATAGCTCTGGAAGTGGCCTTTGGGGATGATCATGATTCCAGGTCGGAGACATTGACGTTTGAAGTGGTGAAAATCCAAAGTCCATATCATGCCCTGTTTGGGCGACCGGCCTACGCCAAGTTTATGGCTCGGCCCTGTTAGGTGTATTTGCAGCTCAAGATGCTGGGTCACAAGGGGACAATAACGGTTCACGGAAGCCGCAAAATCGCTTTGGAATGCGAGGAAGGAGATCTGGCTTATGCAGAGTCGGTTTGTGCCACCGAGGAGTTGAAGTACTATAAAGACAATGTTGATCCGGCGGACATGACTCCGTTGAAGAAGCCAACTACGGAGCATGATCTGGCCCTGAAGTTCAAATCGGCAGCAGAATCTAAGCTTGTTGACTTCATACCTGGCGATTCGTCCAAGCAGTTCAGCATCAGTGCCAACTTGGATCCGAAATAGGAAAGCGCGCTCATCGAGTTCATCCGTGAGAATCGGGACATTTTCGCATGGAAGCCCTCCGACATGCCAGGTGTACCGAGGCAACTCGCTGAGCACACACTTAATGTGGATCCTAAATATAAACCGGTGAAACAGTTCCTCCGCCGGTTTAACGAAGAAAGACGCAAGGCGATTGGAGAAGAGGTAGCCAGGCTCTTAGCAGCTGGCTTTATTGTTGAAGTTTTTCACCCTGAGTGGCTTGCCAATCCGGTGCTGGTCCTCAAGAAAAACGGCACCTGGCGCATGTGTGTGGATTACACAGATCTTAATAAAGCTTGTCCAGCAGATCCTTTTTCCCTCCCCCGTATTGATCAAATTATTGATGCTACGGCGGGTTGTGAGCATTTAAGTTCTTTGGATGCGTATTTTGGCTATCATCAGATCAAAATGGCAGTTAAGGACCAGGAGAAGACACCATTTATAACTCCCTTTGGAGCCTTCTGCTATGTGTCTATGCCCTTCGGGCTCAAGAGTGCCCAGGCAACTTACCAATGGTGTGTACAAAATTGTCTTCACAAGCAGATTGGCCGTAATGTACATGCTTATGTGGATGATATCGTGGTTAAATCCAGGGAGAAGGAGACTCTGATTGATGATTTGAAGGAAACCTTTGATAACCTGAGAACATACAAGATGATGCTTAATCCAGACAAGTGTGTCTTTGGTGTACCGGCGGGCAAGCTATTGGGTTTTCTAGTGTCCAACAGGGGAATTGAGGCTAATCCGGAGAAGATCACGGCTATCACCTCCCTGGCTAAACCAAAGTGTATCAACGATGTTCAACGCCTGGCAGGCCGGATTGCTGCGCTAAGCCGGTCTATCAGTCGCTTGGGTGAGAAGGCAATCCCTTTGTATCAGATGTTGAAAAAGACGGATCCGTTTGTCTGATGAAGCATTTGAGGACTTAAAGCGGCAATTGGCCAATCCGCCTGTGCTCGCCGCTCCCATTGACAAGGAGCCATTACTGCTATATGTTGCTGCTAATGTTCGGGCGGTCAGCGTAGCTATTGTGGTGGAGCGAAAGGAGGCAGGTAAGGAGCATCCGGTTCAACGTCCGGTCTATTATATCAGCAAGGTGCTCATTGAGTCCAAGCAAAGGTATCCGCATTGGCAGAAGCTGGTGTATGGAGTTTTTATGGCAAGCCGGAAGCTTAAACAATATTTCTAAGGGCACTCAATTACGGTGGTCAGTTCTGCTCCTTTGGGAGATATCATCCAGAGCCGGGAAGCAACTGGCCGGATTGCAAAGTGGGCCACAGAGCTGGGGCCGTACAGTTCGAAGTATGTGCCTCGGACAGCGGTTAAGTCTCAAGCACTTGTTGATTTCATCAATAATTGGACGGAAATGCAAGCACCTGAAGAAAAGCCAGATCATACGTATTGGACCATCCATTTTGACGCATCTAGGCAGTTGGAAGGCTCGGGGGCTGGAGTCGTATTAACTTCCCCATGAGGTGATAAGTTTTGTTATGTTCTCCGTTTAATGTTCCCTTGTACTAACAATGCAGCTGAGTATGAAGCCTTGCTCCATGGTCTCCGGATGGCTAAGGAGATGAATCTAAGTCGAGTTAAGTGCTTCGGTGACTCGGACCTTGTGGCTCAGCAAGTGTCTGGCACTTGGGACTCCAAGGACCCACTCATGGCAGCATATCGTCGTGAGGTGCATACTGTCGCAGGTTATTTCAAAGGCTATCAGGTGGACCACGTGGATCAGCGGAAAAATGAAGCGGCAGGCGCTTTAAGCTGGCTAGGCTCTCAGCGCAAACCGATCCCACCCAATGTTTTTCTGGATGTGCTGCACAACCCGTCGGTCAAGATCCCTGGTGAAGAGGATTTGGCTATTCCTGATCCGGAGGCTCAATTGGTGGCGGCTCTTCATGTTATTCCAGATTGGACGCTTCATTACCTGGCGTACAAGAACCGGGGTGAGTTGCCAGAGGATGAGATTCTAGCCCGGCAGATAATCCAGCGATCCAAGTCCATGGCTATCATCAACGGCGAGTTGCATCATTGCAGTATATCAGGAGCTTTTCAACGCTGCGTGTCTCCTGAAGAAGGCCGTGAAATTTTGCGTGAGATCCACGAAGAAGATTGTGGTCACCACGCCGGTTCAAAGTCTCTGGTGGCTAAAGCATTTCACCGTGGTTTTTATTGGTTAACTGCTCATGCTGATGCGGAGGATCTGGTCAGACGATGTGATGGTTGCCAAAGGTTTTCAAGGCGTGCTCATGTACCGGCTCAAGAATTGAGAAAGATTCCAATTACTTGGCTGTTTGCGACTTGGGGGCTGCATATGGTTGGGCCTTTCAAAAGGTCCAAGGATAAGAAGACCCACCTCCTGGTGGCGGTTGACAAGTTTACAAAGTGGGTGGAGGCAGAACCTGTTAGCAAGTGTGATGCGCCCACGGCGGTTCAGTTCATCAAAAAGGTGATTTTCCGGTTTGGCTTTCCGCGCAGTATTATCACAGATAATGGTACCAATTTGTCCAAAGGTGCTATGAAGGAGTTCTGCGAATGGGAGCACATCCGGCTCGATGTTTCATCAGTGGCACATCCACAGTCCAATGGTCAAGCAGAAAGAGCTAATCAAGAGATCTTGAGAGGCATCAAGCCCCGGCTCATGGTTCCTTTGCAGAGAACGCCGGGTTGTTCGGTAGAAGAATTACCATCTGTGTTATGGAGCATCAATACAACACCCAACAGATCAACAGGATACACACCGTTCTTCATGGTTTATGGAGCGGAGGCGGTTCTCCCTAGTGATATCCGTCATGATTCACCTCGTGTCACGGCTTATATTGAAGCGGACAACGAGACAGCACGGCAAGATGCTTTGGACTGGTTGGATGAAGAGCGTGACATCGCCGCCGCCCGATCGGCGATTTACCAGCAGGATCTTTGTCATTATCACAGTCGCCGGGTCAGAACCAGAACCTTTCAGGAAGGAGATTTGGTGCTTCGGCTCATCCAAGATCAGACTGATATGCATAAGTTATCCCCACCTTGGGAGGGGCCTTTCGTGGTCAGCAAGAATCTGCACAATGGGTTGTACTATATGATCGATATTCGAGAGCATAAGGACTCACGTACATCAGAGGAGGAGACTAACAGGCCGTGGAATATAGCTCATCTTCGGCCTTACTATACCTGAGCCATTGGCTATACTTATGTACATATTACGACAATGTATATATTATGATTAAATATAATAAACCGGAACCTCAGCTAAAGCGGGGTATCTGTTCTTTTACATCATGTGAGGTTACACGGAGTTGCTCTAAAGCGGCCTCCGGTTTACCCCTTGAGTTCGCTTTGCTAAAAGCATCGTGTTATATCACTTGGAGGATTGGTCGTGTCCGAACCCATACCATGCCTCTTGATAGGCGAGAGCCACCAGATCACTTGGGGACTTGGTCATGTCTGAACCAGTCATGCCTCTTGATCGGCCTAAGGCCACAGAATCACTTGGGGGCTTGGTCGAACCCGAACCATGACCATGCCATTTGGTCGGCATAAATGCCACGGTTTCATTTGGGGACCTGGCTGACTAGAACCATAGTTACACCTAACGGGAGCTTGGTCGTGTTTGGCCATGGTAACGCCATTTGATCAGCTTAAATAAAC
Organism: Triticum dicoccoides; assembly: GCF_002162155.2. NCBI lineage: Eukaryota > Viridiplantae > Streptophyta > Magnoliopsida > Poales > Poaceae > Triticum > Triticum dicoccoides. The sequence goes on along the minus strand of NC_041390.1, from coordinate 628,620,769 downwards.
CTTTTTTGGCAAACGGTTTTGTCGTTGCTTTTGCTTCACACTTTTCTTTGATGGGTTTTTTTTGCTTTTCATTGTGTTTTTTTTAAACCGACAAAGTTTTTTAACCAATCAATTGACGGAACACAGTTCACGTCAATCCGGAGACTATTTGTCCGGTTTGATCCTTGTTGTTAACATCCTCTTATGGAGTAACACGGTGTTTATTATAACCCGGCACGGTTTACATGGTAAACCAGCGTCATATATATATATAGGAGCTGTTATCTCCTCCAACAGTGTGGGTTTGCAAAACTCCGCTTCAAGATTGGCCAAGCCAACTTCACACTCAACGATGGCAGGTATTATGTATCTCAAAAATTTGATCATATACTTAAAATTTTGTTTTGGATGTTTTGATTTCATATATACAGACATCATATTTCGCCTGACGGTACAACCGCGGTGGTACTTGACGAATTTCTCATTTCAGAAAGTGTTTTGGAAAGTTCATTACCACAGGAAGAACAAGTTATGCACGAAGGCATATCAACATCAAAGGTATCAGCTAGCCTATTACAAGGAAACATGGTGCCCATAATAATATAATTGTTTTTCACAAAGGAGAGGCAGTTTTAAAACCGGCTTCCGGTTCAAGCTTGGTCACCAGCCTGGCCTGATGGTTGTGGGTCATCCTGCGCCGCTTCAGCTTCCGTTTCTCTACCCAGTGGCTGGAAATCCACAGTTGTCCAGTCGATTCCCATTAATGCTTGAAAAACAGCTTCATCATGGATCAGCAATGATGGGTCAATATTGGGAGCGTAAGTATGCTTACGGATTGGAGGGATCAGATTTTCCGATTCATGGATTGGTGCAGCTATTCGCTTGTTCTAACTGTCATATTGCGCTTGATAATGAGACAAGTCTGCTTCCTCAGCCAACTGACAAGCTAGTGGATGTACCTCCCGGTTTATTGCTTGCAGATCCGCTTCACCAAATCCTGACCCGTCTTCCTTCAAGCTGGGATAGCCCTGAGCCGCTTCAATAGGATCAAAATCCGGCACCCAGGCTTTTGCCCGGATTAAGGCATTGATTGCACCGGTTCGAGCAGCAGATTTCTTCAGCTCTTCAACCCGGGCAGGAAGCACTGACAGTTTCATCAGAGTATCTTGAATCAAAGTGGGCGCCGGTTTGTTCTGAGACGCGGTACAAATGATCCGCTGGGCACCAGTATACAAATGTTCAACCAATGTATAGGCGGCTTTCAATTTCTTCCGCACATCTGACCCCAAGTGACCAATGCGTGTCCCTGAAATACCATAAAGGGTTAATAAACCGGTGACTCTGTAAGAAGGCAGAGCCAATTCAGAAGGCAAGCTAGCTTACCAAAGATAGCAATGGTCATGGCATGAACGTGCCGCTTTATGCTGGCCAGTTCATCCGTCACTGGTTTTAGTGCAGCCTCGGCATCCTCTGCTCGTTTGATCAAAGCGGACTTTTCAGTGGCCCAATCCGCCCGTTTCTTCTTGAAGTTCTCCTTAAGTTGTTCCATGGCGCTTAAAGCACTGGCCAATTCCTCTTTTGCTTTGGAGGTTTCAGCCTGTTGGGTTTTCAGGTTTTCTTGAAGATCGATGACTTGGTTTTCTTTCGTCTTCAACTCCGCCTGCATGCATACAGATATATGTTTCAACAAATTGGTAGAAGGATTCAAGTACCAACCACATAACAAGTTATGCGCTTAGCACTTGAGGGCTAATGCATATTCGATCTTCATCTTTCAATTGTTTACAAAGTCCCAAGATCAATACAAGTATTCAACTTGGCACTTGGGGGCTAATGGCTATTTGATCATATATATTCTGATGCGGCAGTTTCAATTACTTAAAGTACCGGTTTAACTATGCTAAGTTGAACCGGCCCTTGGGGGCTACATCAGCGAATTTCAAAGCATCAAGATTTATATTATTAAGTCCCGGTTTGAAAGACTATTTCAAACCGGCCCTTGGGGGCTAGGAGAGTCAGCAAGAATGGAAGCATACAAGCAGGAAGGAGCATATGGAAGTTACCTCATATTTATCTTTCATCATATTAACCAGACCGGCTTCATAGTCATGGCTGGTATACAGCCGGTTCAGATAGCCTGAATGGATATCTTGGGCGTTCAGACCAGCGTAAGTCGTCAGATCAGTGTTCCACTTGCCTTTGCCAAAGGCAGCAAATTCTTCCTTGGCAGAATGTTTGGATAAAGCGACAGGATTGCTTGGCTCAGTATGGCCAGTGCCAGTAATGACAACCTCATCATCCTTGGTACCACCGGTTTGCACTGGAGCTGTTGGCTTGTCAGTAGGTTTTGCTGGACCGGTGGAGCTTTCAATCCGGATGGAACCTGTGGGCTGATGGATAGGACCTGAGGTATCAGTAGGTCTCTCTTCAGCAATAAGATCATCATCTTGCTGCGGTGGATCGTTGGGAATATCCTCAGGAATAGCCACTTCAGCATTGGGTGTCTTGCCTGCTTCAAGAACGACATCTTCTTCGGCCGCTTTGTCCAGGCGGGCTTTCTTGCTTGGCCTAGGTTTGGCCCTGAGAAGAATAATAAAATCAAATACAACATATGTTCTAAGGCGATGTACTGCAAACATCACAATAAGTATAGCTTACCCAAGCACTGTTTTAAGCGGTGGGAGCTGAGTAGCCGAGGACTTGCCCGAAGATGAGTGGGAAGTAACCTGGTAATTGGAGTCAGACGGATTAAGAGGTTGACGAAAGCAGCCCGCTTCAGGACAAGCACTGACAAGCAAATTAGAGACCTCTGAATGGCGTTTCCGAACCGGACTATTCGGTAAACCGGCGGAGGTAACTACCTAGCCGCTATGCCGGGTTGTGCGACGAGCTTCGTGTTGTTGGGTCTTCATAAGAAATTTAGGATCCAAATAAGCAAGAGGATGAGAAAATTTAACTTTCCGGTTTGCCTGGCGGATTTTTTGTGAAGGCAAAGTTTCTGAATCGGAAGAGAGAATAATTACCTCTGCAACATCCACGTGGCTGGCTTCGGCATCATCCTGACAAATATCATCATCAATAAAACGCATGAAAAATAAACCAAGTGAGTCAAGCTCTACCTCAAAGTCCGGATTATCCACATCATCATCAGCGGCCGGAAAAGAAGATGCAGTGGTTCTTTTCCTGTGGGCATTCTTCTTCACAGCTTTAGTCTTTTGCCGGGTTGCTCTTTCCGGTTTGTCTGGTTTTTCTGGTTTCTCCTGCGGCAGTTTTTTGCTCCAAAACGGATCATTGCCCTGATTATGCAGACACTGATATTAAAAACAATGACCAGACATATCAATAACAGATTCAGCAAAGAGAAAAATCAAAGTCTTACAGCTGGCGGTTTGTTGGTGGCACAGAAGGGAAGCAGGCCGGTTCTAGCGCAGACGTGTTCCGGTTCATTCAGTATCTTATGCACAGCCTCTGTGATTTCTTCATCAGAGAGCTGGAGTTTTGAATGTCGCAGTGGGTCATCAACACTGTCGGTATACTTGCACATCAAACCGGAGCGCTGACTAAGGGGCAGTATGCTCCATGATATCCAACAGCGAGCGAGATCAACCCCTGTTAAACCGTTGGCCATAAAGGCTCTGAGCTTCGATAGCTGGGGAGCATATTTGAGGAAAAGGGTGTGTATTGCTGAGCCGCTCCGGACGAAAGCCAGGCAAGGGATTCTCACCAGCAGGGGAGGTGTCTTTGCAGTAGAACCATGTCTGATTCCACTCCTTGGGGTGACTGTGCAGCTTGGCGTGAGGGTATGTGACCTCTTTCCTTTTCTGAATCGCGATGCCACCCAACTCCGTATTAGAGCCATCAATAAACTCAGTATGGCAGTTTAGATGGAAAAGGTCTCTGAACAATTCCACCGTGGGCTCCTCTTGAAAGAACACCTCACAGAGCACTTGGAAGTGGCACATATTTGTAACAGAGTTGGGGCCAGTATCTTGCGGATGGAGTTGGAAATCGGCTAAAACATCCCGGTAAAATTTACTACCGGGCGGCTTAAAGCCCCGGGCTAAGTGATCTACGAAAACAACAACCTCTCCTTCTCGAGGTGTGGGAGGGCATTCTTTGCCAGGAGCCCTCCAATGGATGGTATCTTTGCTGCCTAAAGCGCCAATCAGGACTAAATCGTCCAGTTGATCCTCTGTGACGCGAGAAGGAACCCAATTGCACTCATATACTTGCTTGGCCATGATGGAATCTACAAGGTAGAAGATCCCGGTTCAAAAATGCATTTGATCAAGGTACGTTGGTATGGGCACTGTTAAACCGGAGACAGAACTATCTGAACCGGAGTTTCATGAAGCAACCAACATCTGGCGGTTCAACAAGGGGACTAATGGCATATACTGGTTTGGAAAATTTTCTATAAGGTTAAACTGCCTGATCTAAGCATTGAAAAGCTGAGATTGCGGATGGACAAGTACGCATAAACAGGTTTCACAAGATTTCTTTACAACATTGGATCTGAAGCAAGTTCAAAGAAGAGATAAATACTTAGAGGTTCAAAGGAGCAGTACCGAACCAATGAGCAAAACGTTCATATAGACCCATGGTTTGAGATGCATAAGTAAAGGCGAAGGTCAAACAACTATCATTGCACAGAATAAAGATTTGCGGATTCATCTAAAGATCCATTGTATGAGCAAGAGGCAGACGATGAACACTGAAGAACTGCGAAACCCTAGGCCAGATCTGCGAGGGAAAAGATAGAAGATTTACCGAAGCTAAGGAAGATGCGGAAGGTTGCTGCAATGTTCTGGTGCGCTTAGGTTGATGCAGAGGCCAAGGATGAGGCAGAGGTCGACGGCGGCGGTGGAGCTCCGAGGCTGGCGACGCGAGGAAGATGAAGAAGGCACGGAAGGAGAAAAGAAATGACCCTTCGGTCCTATTTATAAGGTGAAAGAACATGAGTCAGGCGCGGCAATCAAGGGGCCACAAAACGGAGTTGTCGCCTCGATTTCCGCCGATCCATTAAACAAAGAAGCATAATGGATAGCTTCATTATGACAGGTGACGTCACTCCAGTTTACAGCAATCAGAGAAGATGACATCATGGCGGTTTACCAATTTATAAGAAGATGTTGAAGATGAAGCTTTTATTAAAGGATTGACATGAACCCGTTCAAATCAATCTGGGGCCTAATGTTGGGATATTACTACTGGGCGTAAACCGGCCTATCTGGGCTAGGTTAACTTCGTCAGTAGTTAAGTAAGTTAAAGCCCAAGAAGACAGAGGAGGGCTCAAGGCCCATGGTCGGCTCAAGGCCTGCAGCCGTAAACCGGCGTTAGTAGTTAACCTGTATTGTAAGTTAGGAATAATAAGAGACCAAACCGGACACATCTATGAGCCGGTATTGGGACATCGTAAGCCGACGAGAGTCACCCGTGTATATAAGGGGACGACCCGGCGGCGGTTCAAGGACAACAGACAACAACTCGAGACATAGGCGAAGCTTGTTTGCTCCCTAGTCATCGAAACCCCATCAATTCCATCACAACTAGACATAGGCTTTTACCTTCATCGAAGGGGCCGAACTAGTATAAACTCTCTTGCGTCCTTGTGTCCGCTTTAACCCCTTCAAGCTAACCCGTCGCGATGGCTCCACGACTAAGTCCTTTCTCTAGGACATCTGCCGTGACAAAACCACGACAGTGACCAAAAGACTTGCAAAGCTTGAGTATCGAGATGGCACAAGTGTGATTGAGCACTTGAATGTCTTCCAATGCCATATAAATCAACTTTAAGCCATGAAGATCAACTTTGAGGATGAGGTGCAAGCATTGTTGCTGCTGAGTTCCATGCCTGATAGTTGGAACACGCTTGTTGTGTCACTTAGCAATTCAGCTCCAGATGGGAAGCTGACTTTGGAGATGGTGGAGAACAGTATGCTGAATGAAGAAGCCAGAAAGAAGGAAAAGGGTGATGCCTCTTCTTTTGATGCGTATGTGGCTGAAACCCAGGGGAAGAATAAAAACCGTGGACGCAGCAATACAAGATTTCAACAAGGCAAAAGCAAATCCAGGGGGGGATCAAAGTCAAAACAGAGAAAATATATTACTTGCTTTCATTGTGGCAATCCGGAACACACAAAGAGCGAGTGCAGGAAGTACAAAAGAGAGCTTGCAGAGGGGAAACTCACAAAGAAAACCGAGCAAAAGGCTGAAACCAGTTCAGCCATGACTGCAACAGATGAGGACTATCTAGTCATTGAAGATGAAGATTGCTATAGTGTTGTTCGTGATGAGGCCATGAGTTGGGTTGTGGATTCAGGTGCGTCCTTCCACATCACATCACACAAGGAGTATTTCACATCTTACACTAGTGGTGTTACTGGCCAAGTGAGGATGGGAAATAGTGGTTCGTCAGCAATTGTTGGCAAGGGCTCTATATGCATTGAAACAAACACAGGTTGCAGACTAGTGCTCGATGATGTGAGGCATGTTCCCGACATAAGGCTGAATTTGTTGTCAGTTGGCAAGCTTGATGATATCAAACATCCTAGTTATTTTGGTGAAGTAAAGTGAAAGCTCACCAAAGGCTCTTTGATTGTGGCTCGAGGAAGTAAGCAAGGTAATCTCTATGTGACTAAAACCAAGTTGTGCAATGAGGTGTTGAATGTTGCTGAAAAAGACACTTCGGTTGAATTGTGGCACAAGAGGCTTGGGCATATGAGTGAGAAGGGCATGCATGCTCTTGTTCGCATGGAGTACCTCCCTGAGTTGAAAGGTATATCCTTGAAACCCTGTGCACATTGTTTTGCTGGCAAACAACATAGGGTTGCATTTCGTACACTCCCTCCACATCATGCAGAATTCTTGATATTGTGCACACGGATGTTTGCTCCATGACTGAAAAATCTCATGGTGGAGCATTATACTTTGTGACTTTTATTGATGACCATTCCAGAAAGGTTTTTGTGTATGTGCTGAAACACAAATACCAAACGTTTGAAGCCTTCAAGGAGTTCCATGCCAAAGTTGAAAGAGAAACCGGCAGGAAATTGAAGTGCGTGAGATCAGACAATGGTGGTGAATACAGAGGTCCTTTTGAAAGGTATTGCAGAAATGTTGGCATCAGGCTTGAGAAGAGTCCACCAAAGACACCCTAGCTCAATGGTCTTGCAGAGAGAATGAACAGGACACTCATAGAGAGGGTCACAACTATGCTCTCTCATGCCCATTTACCTAATTCATTTTGGGCTGAAGCATTGATGAATGTTATGTATGTGGTTAACCTATCTCCCTCAGTTCCTCTTGCAGGTGATATTCCTCAGAGAGTTTGGTCAGGGAAGGAGGTATCATACAAGCACTTGAAGGTCTTTGGTTGCAGGGCATTTGTACATGTTCCAAGGGACGAGAGATCCAAGCTTGATAGCAAGACAAAGTAGTGCAGCTACCTCAGCCAATCAAGTGAAGAGTTTGGCTACAGGTTGTGGGATCCAGCAAATAGGAAGATTGTGAGAAGCCGAGATGTGGTGTTCATTGAAGATGAAACAATAAAAGATACTGGGAAACCACAGAAGCCAATGATCAGCACACCTCACGTTCATATGGATCCAATCCGTCCTCCTCTCGTGCATGACAATCATGGGGGAGATAATGACACTAAAGACAGTGGAGATGAAACTGATCAAGGCAGTACAAGTCAAAGTGGGGAGCAGCCATCGAGTGATGATGATGATGAAGTTGGTAATGATGATGCCAACAAAAATCCACCTGATTCACCATTAGTGCAGCAGCAAAGAAGAAGTGAAAGATGTCACATTCCTTCTTCTAAATATCCACCACATCAATATGTGTTGATGACAGATGCAGGTGAGCCCTCATGCTATGAGGAGGCAATGTTTGATGAGAACAAAGAAGAATGGTCAGAAGCCATGCAGGATGAGATGAATTCCCTGTATGAGAATGATACTTTTGAGTTGGTGAATCTGCCAAAGGGAAAGAAAGCACTCGAGAACAAGTGGGTGTACAGAGTGAAGACTGAAGAAAACACCTCACATCCAAGGTACAAGGCCAGATTGGTTGTGAAAGGTATTAGTCAGAAAAGGGGCATTGATTATGGTGAGATATTCTCTCCAGTGGTCAAGATGTCTTCGATCCGAGTTGTGCTTGGCATGGCTGCCATCATGGACTTGGAAATTGAACAACTTGATGTGAAGACATCATTCTTACATGGTGACCTAGAGGAGGAGATATACATGGAGCAGCCAGAGGGATTCATGGTTGCAGGCAAGGAGCATTTAGTTTGCAAATTGAAGAAGAGCTCGTATGGCTTGAAGCAAGCTCCTCGGCAGTGGTACAAGATGTTTGAGTCTTTTATGACTGGGCTTGGTTACCATAAAGCACAACCCGATCATTGTGTCTTTATGAAGAGTTACGCCGAGGGTGACTTCATTATTCTCTTGTTGTATGTTGATGATATGTTGATTGTTGGAAATGGCACAAAGAGGATTGCTCTCTTCAAGAAGGCATTGAGTAAATCATTTGCCATGAAGGATTTAGGACCAACTAAGCAAATACTTGGCATGAAGATCTTCCGTGATAGATCAAAGAAGTTGCTTTGGCTCTCATAGGAAAGATACATTGAGAAGGTACTTCAAAGGTTCAATATGAAAGATGCAAAATCTGTTATCTCTCCACTTGCAGGCCATCACAAACTGAATTCAAAACAATGTCCTACAAGCAAGAAGGAGAAACAAGAAATGAGGAAAGTACCTTACCAATCTGCTGTGGGCAGTTTAATGTATGCCATGGTATGCACTAGGCCTGACATTGCCTATGCAGTTGGAGTTATTAGCTGGTTCATGACAAATCCAGGTAAAGCTCACTGGAAAGCAGTGAAGTGGATTCTCAGGTATCTCAAGGGTACTTCTACATCTTGTTTATGCTTTGGAAGCGGTGATCCTGTATTGCAGGGCTATACAAATGCAGATTACGCAGGTGACAAGGATCGTAGGAAGTCCACATCTGGATACCTGATGACTTATGCAAGGGGAGCAGTGTCATGACAATCAAGATTGCAGAAATGTGTTTCTACATCAACTACAGAAGCTGAGTACATTGCAGCAGTTGATGCTGGCAAGGAAGTTTTGTGGATGAAGAACTTTTTGCAAGAGCTCGGCATGAAGCAAGAGAAGTATGTTATGTTTTGTGACAGTCAGAGTGCTATTCATCTTGCCAAGAATTCAAGCTATCACTCTCGAACCAAGCACATTGATGTGAGGTATCATTGGATTTGAGATGTCGTGAGTTCCAAGTTGCTGAAACTTGAGAAGATCCATACCGACGAAAATGGTTCGGATATGATGACTAAGATATTGTCAAATGAGAAGCTATAAGTATGTTGCAAGCTAGCGGACATGGCGGTGCCCCCTTCATGAGTCGTAGGGGGAGATTTGTTGGGATATCCTCCTCATGTGGGCTGTGAGGAGATGACCATTTGAGGCCTTTTAGGCAGCCCAAAGAGGTGCAGAAGCCTACTACCCATTAGGGTGATGACCTAGGGTCATTTTGGACTTTGCACATGAGTGGATGGGGATGCTTTACCCTCCATCCAGCAGCCACCACCAAGTGTGACGAAAATTAGTTCATCCTCCAAGAGAGAAGAAGAGGGAAAAAACCAAGAGAGCAAGGGAAGAAGAGAAAGATTGAAGGAAGAAGCAAAGGGAGCTCCTCCCCAAGGTTGTGATGGTCCAGATCCACTACCTTTCCTCCTTCAAGCTTCGGTTCCACCATCTTTGGTGAGATTGTTCCAATCCCTAGTTCTTGAGCCCCAAATCTTGTGGTGTTCATCCAAGATTCAGAAATCTTGATGTATGAGATCCTCTAGTGCTGTCTAGAGAAGAACTTGTTGTATCCCACATTTGATAATAGTGGAAGAGGATTTGGGTGGCTTTGGCCCGTGGTTTTTCCCCTCAAGTTGAGGGGTTTTCCACGTAAATCTGGTGTCTCTTTGTTGATGCTTGGTGCTGTTCAGAAACTTACTCCTACCACAAGACACTAGGCTGAGGAGTGTCTTGCCTGCTGCTTAACATTTTCTGCCTCCATATATGCTGCTGCATATGTTTCCTTCTGTGCTAAGCAACGATCCTTGAGTTAGTACATGATGTGGTGCTGAGATTACTTTGTTTCCGCTGCAGTTATCAGTTAACCACAAGTGCATTTGTGTGCTAATTCCCAACATACCCTGTGTTGTCTTTGTGTAATCCCATATGTGTTAGAATGTTGTGATTGGACCGGTGAAACCTATGTTTTGTCCAACTTCTCTACCTAGTGATTGGGTGAGAAGTAGGGGATGAGTGTGGTAAGTTGTTCTCCCCGATAGTTTCTTGTGGTACCAGGTTGCATTTTGGTCGTATAAGACTATTGCTTTCGTTAATGAAATCGGAGGAAAGATCCCTTTCATTTAAAAAACATATCTTCAGTGTCTCCAAGCCGTGTGGTACTAAAATTTATAAATGTCTACCATTCATTTACTGCTATGTGAGCATCCAAGGCCTACAACCATTACGTGTTTCGTGGGGTTGCAACAATGGGAAGTGTTTTTGTTGTTAAACGAGTGAAATCACCCCATTAATTTTCAGTTTCTTTATTAAGAACCTACACAAAATAAACAACAAATCCAGCAACAAGGAAACAATGTAAAAATTTATTAAGTCAAAGCACACCTAGATGAGGTGCTTGAAATTCTCCCCAACAAGAGTTAAACCCTAGTGGATTGGGATGTGTCACTGCGACCCTACCATCAGACTATTGCCTAGTTCCCAAAAACTAACGGCTGGTGAAAATCAGGTGCTTTTCTTAACATATACTAAGGCGCGGCCAAGCATAAAAATTCAAGCATATTGTCTTCCATAATAGAAAAAACAGATGACATCTTCAATAGATTGTCCCTGCAATACTTATATTTGCCACCATTTACCACCAAACTAATGTTGGGGAGCAAATCCACTAGCCACAAAACACAATACTCAAGAACAACGCCTTCAAAAAGAGAAATCAAAACAAACAAAAGTATATTTCATCCCTCGATTTTACCAATTATTAAGAAATGGTCCCTCAACTTCGAAATCGGAAAATTTTAGTCCCCCAAACTGATGTCACCGGATGAGTTTCAACCCTCAGGTCGCTTCGTATCTCTCCTCCGATGAGAGGGAGGGAGGGAGGAGGGAGGGAGGTGACGTGAGGTGGACGATCAGGCGACGAGATTAGCAGTCAAAAACATGCCACGTTGGCGCAAAACCACTCAAGGCAAGCGATGGATGTAAAATATCCGGTTGAACTTGATGGTCCATTTGCAAACTTTGCGGGGTGAAAAAATATTTTTCTCTTCAAAAGAAAATGAGCATGAAAACGATATTGCAAGTCCATCCAGATAGATCCAGCGTGGAATTAGAAGGACACGATGCCTCTAGGCTATTTTTTCTTACCTTTCTTGGATGGGCTCGTAAAAATGACAAGAACATGCATGCAAGAGGGTCGCATGTCTTTTCCGTTAAGATCAGGGGGAAATGAAACAGGTTCAGACCGTTAAAGCAAGGGCCGCACAGCGATGGATGAAGCAACTCCACACGAAAAACACTAGTGCAATGGGCTTGGATTCAACGCCTTACCAGAAACCGTTGGCGCACCTTGAAATACACGTACATATACACGCAACCAAGCAAACACGCACGCTCTGCTTCTAGAGGCTTTTTACTTATATTTTATTTAATACTACTAGTAATTTTTCGTAGCAATGCTAAGCTGAGCTCTCATGCAGGCAAAGTCATGTCTTATATAGATTACAACGTGCGGCAGTTGAGCAATTTCCGTTGAAAAAAGTGAGGAGCGACCAAGATTTTTTATTTGCCATTGTGATGCAAAAGCAACACAGTACGTCCTTTAAATAACCGGGGCTATATCGCGCCAATTAGGCCAAAACAAGTGAGCTTGCCGGAGCTATAATTAAGCACGTTTTGGCCGTGCCTGAGAGTATAGCAGTCATTGGGCCAACGTAATGTATGTGTTGTGCAGTACGTCCACGTGCGTACGATTGCCGCGGAGGAGGGAGAAGGCGTACCTACGTGGCACGATCGGACAAGAGCAAAGAAGATACTTGCATAGAAAGGACATACTTCCTTCATTTCAAAATAAATGACTCAATTTTATATTAACTTTAGATCTCAATTTTGTATTAACTTTAGTCATTTATTTTGAAACGAAGGGAGTATGTGGCACAACTGAGCAATTGGGTTGCTTTGTCCGTGGTGCAAGCGAGGGCGATTGAAAAGGAAGGGAGGAAGGCGACCCAACAAGCAGCACCTACCTGGAAGGAAGCTACGCGCGCACGCGCCAACACGGGCGGCCACAAATCGCCGATCGCTAGCATGCTCCGGTACTACTCCGTCCGTCTCCGGCTGGCCTCGCCGGCTTTATATAAACGAACAAAGCTGCTCTGCTCAGCTCAACCCACCGTGCACCACCACCACCGCACATCTGAAGCAGGCCAAGAAACCTCTCCCCGTCGCTGCAACGACAACTGATCACACGGGAAGACTCCACACCAGTAGTATCAATGGCCCCCGCCGAGAGATCCTGGCACCTCGGACGCTTCCCCGCGGACGAGGTGGCCCCGACGGAGACCCTCCACGTCATGCGCCTGCAGCGGCTCCGCCTCCGCCGCGCGGCGGAGGGATGCCTCGACCCCATCACCGAGGAGGACGACTACGCTGGCACCAGCAGCAGAAGCAGCACCCAAGACGACGACCTCGTCCTCGCAGGCTCACCCAGCGCACACAACAGCTGCAGCAGTACCACCGTCGACCTTGCCCAAAGTCGCCGCTGATAAGCCAGATCAAAATTTTTTTTTTGACGAAAATGCTGTCACCGCAGCTTTTCATTGAAAATGTGGGGGTGTGGGGGAACAACATACAGAGAAGTTACAAGAGCATCAAAGGAGAGGCCTAAGATGCCAATCACCATTAACTACCGCTAGTACTACCCCCTAGTCAGGTTCTCTAGGTCTAAACATCAACAAGCTAGCCCTGCGGCGACCTGCAGTATGCCAAGTTCTTGATTCCTCCATCATCCTTTCCAGCACTGCTGAAACATTCGACGATTGATTTTTGAAAATTCTGGCATTGCGCTCGTTCCATATAGTCCACCAAGCCAGATCAATTAGACATAGGGTTTAGCAGGACTAGCGAGTCGACCTCCTCTGTCGCTGTGGTCTGTGTCTGTGCTCCGGTACGGTTCATGCATGCGTGCGTGCTGTAATTAGTCCATGTCCATCCATGAATTGATGATGCGAGCTGCTTAATTTGATGCCGAACAATCGCAAATACTGCCTCAACAACTGTGCGAATTTGCTGACTGCCATACGAGCGGAGACTGAAAATCTCATTCTGTCCTTTGCTCAGCCCTGCTGTGAATCTGAAGAAAACTCTGCTCGCCCGTGTGCGCAGCGTTCTCGACATGAGAACACGTAGTGCTGTGAATCCGTCTTCGAGGCCTTCATCGCCCGCAAGCGCGCCGCCGCGGCGGCAGCCGGAGCCGGAGGAGCAGACTCCCACCCCAGCCCGGATCCCGCCAAGCCCTAGCCAAGCCACCGGATCACGCGCTTCGAATCGATTCGACCTGCTGGTCGTAATTTCTTCTGCAGCAAAGGGGACGATTTCGTTGTTCTCAGCTGGATTGTGATCTACTCCTATTTGGTTGTATTATGGATTTTCCACCTCGGTGGCAGCAATAGATTGATGGTAATGCAGTGTTTTTGTTTTGAGTTAAGTTATAAGCAATTCTAACACCACCACCAGCATGTCTGCTACACTGTTAAGTTTTGCTATCCACAGTATGCGGTGCAAATCTGAGCTTCTGCCCTCTTCATATTTGATTGATGTGTTTTCTGCCGGGAGGGAGATACTAGCAATCAAAGAACCGTTTTAACTGATTGTTGTTCTGTATTTTACTTTCTGTTCTATGAACACTTTCTGTGACTGAAGCTCCGTGGATCAGGAAAAGTAGGAAATCCTGAGGAACTGAAACTTGTTACCTGCGCTTCGGCAGAAATGCTATATGTATCCATTTATTATGCAGCAATGCAAATATGTATGTAGATTTTCTTCAGTGTCACCTATCTACTACGGGAAGGATCTGCGTTGTCAGAAGGGAGGATTATTGTTCAGACAATGGAGATAATCAGATCTCAGGGGTGTGAGTACTAGCAGAATTTTGTGACGAACAGAGATAATCCACCAGAGGTCCTGGCAATCCTTCAGTAAGGATGTGGTTCTTCCTTTTTTTTTTGGTGAATTAACCATTCTGTGTGTTTGGCAAAAAAGAGGAAGTGCCATTCTGTGCTTATATGCTAGCATTGTACAATTGAACACAACATTTACATTTCTGTTTCATCTCTTGCTGTGCATTAATACATGTGCCCATGTCGGTCACTTGGTCTCATGATAGATTCTTGTATTGGCACTAGTATATGATAGATTCTTCTACTGATATTCTTCAGGCACGTCACTATTTCCTTATTCGTTTATAATCGAGGATTGATGTCATGTGTGAGCTATTTAAGTAGGCTTTACTGTTTATATTCTCAACTGGCAATTGTAATTCTGTCATACATGCAAGCATTTTTGTTGCTCATGCATTGATGAAAGCTAATTTACGTTATGCATCCAGCAATTCATGGTTTTGCTTTCGCGACCGTGCCTCTTGGAAACAGTAAAAAAGGTGTTCTGTTTTTTTCCTTCCGCGAGAGGCACGGTTTTGCTTTCGCGAGAGACACAGCCGTGCCTCTCGGAAACGAAAAAAAATGCATTTTCTTTTTTGCCTTCCGCGAGAGGCACAATTCGTGCACGTGTAATCAAGCACCCTTCATGGCGGGCTGTGAAATTACAATTTTATCCATCAATAATCTCCACTGCTGGTGTTCATCCATCGATCCATTGTCTTAGCTTGGTGTATCTGATGGATGTCGATTTTCCTTTTGTTGTGGCTCATATAGAATCATGTATACTAATAATAATAGGACAAGCTATGTATGGGTCCTAATGAAGGGAGGAGGAGATCAAGAGAGGTAAATCTAAGCTCCATCTTCCCCTCTTGTGTACTCATCGATTATGTATCTGTATTGCAAAATAAGTATGTAGAATTGGCAGAGATGGTCTTGAGGTTCAGTATGTGTTGCTTGATTGAATGACTGGTGCGGCGTCTTGTGGATCCTTTTTGTTTAGCTGGGCGTCGATTGGATTGATTTTTTTTCAGGCTCTAGCATACGCGTCTTTTCCTTTCTTTGTCCGGCAGACATCGACGCAAATTTGATCGATTCTTTGGGCTTCGGCTTTTCTCAGGAGGGCAGGAAGGTAGGGAAAGTTCGAGCCATCACTCAAGCGTCAATAACCGGCGATCCCGTGAGGGCGAGGCCTTGACCGTGACTCTTTGAGTAGCGCTTTGTGACCATTGTTCAGTTTTGTTAAAATATTGTAGCTAATATATTATTCTTTTCATCTACTGGCGTTTAGTGTTTCAAGAGTTACCAAAACCGTAAGAAAAATAAAAAAATAGAATGAAGATTGATTATGAGAATATTATGAAGATTTTATTTCAAAGAACACTAAAATAATGTTTTTTTAAATGAAGACAATGGCTACCAAGATTCGGTACTATTCTTGATATTTGACATTGTTGTGTAAGATGTTATGATTTATATATTATTATAGTTCTACCTATATAGCTCTATTTTCTACTACCTCCGAAATGCAAATTTCTTCATCAACGTTAATTTTATGTAATCCTACTCCTGGTGAGATTCATTTGGTCATTGTTCTGGGCGGTCCCGCTAACGGACATCTCTCCATACACGTCGTTGCTACTTTAATATCCTCAAGATACTCACTGATGAAACAAAAAGTGAAATAGGGGTCCTAGAATTCCTTATCATGGATAGCACACTGTATAGTTCATGATATAGCCCATGCTCACCAGAAATCTTGCCCGATCATGTTGACTAAGGGTATCAAAAACCAGAATAGCCACACATTTGCATCTTCCGAAAGATTAATTATCATATGTTGCACAAGTCCTTCTATGCAAGCGCCCATACCCACCTCGCCATATGACACTCCAATAATGAGTGTCGTCATGAGTGTATGTGTGTGTGGCTAATCTACCTGCTTGATCTTCTTTTTTGTGCCACTTGAGCCTTGAGCTTTCAGAACGGGTCACCTTATCAACTTGTGTGTGATGGATGTTCGCCTGATGGCCAATTCTGAAAACCAGAACTTATCATCGGTAATGATGCATCTTAAGGCACCAATCCTTGTTTCCGTTCAGGGAATTCATGTGGCGGTCTTCGCTCCAATGTCACCAGCACCGCTCATAGATTTCTGAAATTGTTGGTACTGTCAATCATAAAAAGCACATTTTTATTTATACTAGCAAAAGGGCCCGTGCGTTGCAACGGGAGAAAACAAAATAATAATCTCCAATGGATATTACCATATTTTGTTGACATATCAACGCATGATTTTGAAAAAAAATCACAAATGGAGGAAAATTCCCGATGATTTGACACTACATAGGATGGGTTTTTCACATATTCATTGTTTATATTAAACTCTTTTACTTTTTATAATTTTGTTATTTTATTACAAATTATATGTTATTTAGTTATTAATATATCTTATCATATTTTTTTATTATTTTTATTGTTTTGATGTTTCTCAAAGTAATAGAAAATAGTTGTTTTTCTAAGAGAATGGTAAGCACTCTAATATTTGAACATAAAGGTTCTCAGAAGTAAAAAAGGATGAAAATAATTATCATTTACAAATCCTCATTTCGTCTTAAACTGAAAATTGAAGACACATTCTCTATGGAGATTTTAGTTTGAGACATTAAAAAATCTCTTTCCCCAACCCTTAGTAAATTTAAAACATCACTGCATCGATTAATTCAGTTGTGTCTGGATGTATTATGATATTTCTATATGTTTTGAGATCTACATATGTAAAAATCTTGGTAGAATATTGTACCAAGATTTGAGGGATCACACAGATCAAATATATAAATATATTTTGCCTAAATGTAATGTAAGCAAATATAAAGGTCCACATTCACCGTAAATTAAGATTTAAATGTTATTATATTTTTTATATGCAGTGGTATCCAAATAACTAAATATCATGGTAGAATATTCTATACCTACC
The DNA here is from genome assembly GCF_002162155.2 of Triticum dicoccoides. NCBI lineage: Eukaryota > Viridiplantae > Streptophyta > Magnoliopsida > Poales > Poaceae > Triticum > Triticum dicoccoides. Next base: position 628,603,541 of record NC_041390.1, on the reverse strand, counting down.
GTGATAGAGGACCCACTAGAGCACATACAAGATCGTTGTCTATATAATTAGCATGCCTAACAATACAAATGTCCTGATAGAGGACATACCGACTTGGTCCTACGAGGAACTAGGGACCAGATTAATAGGAAGAAATGAGACTCAAAACCTACCTAGCTAGCTCACGACTTCATGGGATAGCCAGTAAGATCCAGAGCCTTTCTCACTCGATAGAGGACGTAATAGATTACATTCTTGTTAAAGTTACATATTTAAGCTCTGTAGTGCCATATTCCCCAAGGAAAGCGATATAATGCCCCACAACGCCATGGAGAAAATGGTAGATAGAAAATGAAGATGGTATAAGATAAGGCGCGACCTTGTCTCCTTTTAATGAAGACTAGCTGTTGGGGCGCGCCATGGCGCGCCGCCTGAGAGGTAGCTCGGGCGGTGCCAGATGGAAAAGCGCCCCTTTCACTTTCCTACCATATATTTGGAAGAACTGCATGCAAGCACCGATAGCCTATCAAACTTATTATAGTAAATCATAATTGCAAATGCAGAGCACACTATGTGTAGTGTAGGCAGCCCACCCTTTCACTTTCTTTTTTGCGTTGTTAGTAGCAAATGTACATGCAAGTGATGAGGGCCTTATAAATGTATTATATTATACTTTCAGAGACAATTTGAGATGCCATCACAGGCAATGCACAACAATGTATTGCAGCCATGAGACTTGCCACTGAAGAGCAGCTGCTCATCTGCACCATCGTCAAGGCTCTCCAGAACATACTAACTCTGCTCGCCATCATAGCAGTCCACATGGTCCACATCCCTCTGGCGGGCATCGCAGAAGAAGTAGTGGTCGTCGTTGTAGACGCCGGGGGTGTCCGGGACGGAGGGCGCAATGCAGAACCGGAACGTTGGCGTCTCGTTGATGGAGAATTCCCTGTTGCCGTAGTCCAGCTGGTCGTTGCGCCAACACTGCCACATCATCTTGAGCAGACGGAGGTTGTGCGCCACGCTCCCATTGCGCGATCAGAGCACCAACAGCCGATCAGGACCTTCTTGATCGTTTACATGTCATTTTGATTAACCTGGCCATCGTAGAACCAAATATCTCCAAACAATCCAATATGCTACAATAGCAAGGAACATCTACTAAGTAAGAACTCTGGAGGAAGAAAGAAACTAATTATGCGGGGAACGATGTCTTACAGCTAGCGGATGCTAGCATCTTGGAGTTGCCATGCTCCACGAGCTGCTACTCCTCCTTGGCAAGATGTTTGAGCAGAGTTACAGCCTAAAACAGAATTCGTACACACATGTTTTGTGAGAAGATATGCCTCAGGATCATTTACATGCAGTTATAAGCAAATAGGCATTTTGCACTAATACATACACAAATTATAAGGCTACAAATATATGAGTATCATATATTATTTGCTTAGAAATCAGAACACAGCGAAAGAAAATGGGGGATAAAATCACACCCACCAATTCCAAGGGAAGATAAAACATGATTGAACAAACACATCTGTTGGAAAGGATATAAATTAGAGTATAGAATCACCTTGTAAGCCAGTGATTCCCATCACGCTGTGTTGGGAAGAAGGTCGGGAGAACAGCGCCACATGACGAGCCCTATCCATGCTGACTGTAGGCCTCGACCTGATGATATGCAACCCCCTCGTTGGACTGTGTTTTGTGTGCCACACAGACCAGCCCCTCGATTGACTACCTAACAAAAGAAAGTCCAGACATAGGAGATAAAAAGGTAATGAAACAGAATATGAGTCTCCTAGAATCACTTGACCAGCTCAAAAAATAAAGAGCCACACGAAGCTATTCTCACTTGATAGCTTGGTTGCTCACATTCACATCCATCCAGCGTGTCCTGCAGTTCAGAGCGGCGAGAGGCAGCCGACCCCTCTTTCCACCAATGAGGCTAGCAAGCCGTAGAGGAAGCTGGCGGCCGACGGAGCCGGCGACTGATACGTCTCCGTTGTATCTACTTTTCCAAACACTTTTTTCCTTGTTTTGAACTCTAACTTACATGATTTGAATGGAACTAACCCGGACTGACGCTGTTTTCAGCAGACTTTCCATGGTGTTATTTATGTGCAGAAACAAAAGTTCTCGGAATGACCTGAAACTCCACGGAACATATTTTTGGAAAATATTAAAAATACTGGAAGAAAAATCCACGTCAGGGGGCCCACACCCTGTCCCCCTGGGCGTGCCTGTTGGGGAACGTAGCAGAAATTCAAAATTTTCCTACGTGTTACCAAGATCTATCTATGGAGAGACCAGCAACGAGTAGAAAGAGAGTGCATCTACATACCCTTGTAGATCGCTAAGCGGAAGCGTTCAAGTGAACGGGGTTGATGGAGTCGTACTCGTCGTGATTCAAATCACCGATGATCCTAGTGCCGAACGGACGGCACCTCCGCGTTCAACACACGTACAGCCCGGTGACGTCTCCCACGCCTTGATCCAGCAAGGAGAGAGGGAGAGGTTGAGGAAGACTCCATCCAACAGCAGCACAACGGCGTGGTGGTGGTGGAGGAGCATGGCAATCCAGCAGGGCTTCGCCAAGCATCATGGGAGAGGAGGAGTAGGAAGAGAGGTAGGGCTGTGCCAGAACTTCGTGTGTAGCTCCCATGCGCCTCCCCACTATATATAGGGGTGGAGGGGCTGGTTTCTTGCCCTCCAAGTCCATTGGGGCGTTGGCCAAGGTGGGAGGAAAGAAATCTCATTATTTCCTTCCCCACCGATTGTTATCCCCCCTTTTTAGGGATCTTGATCTTATCCCTTCGGGATATGATCTTATTCCTTCTAAGGGGGGATCTTGGTGCGCCTTGACCAGGGGTGTGGGGCCTTGCCCCCACTGCCCACGTCCATGTGGGTCCCCCATGCAGGTGGGCCCCACTCCGGAATCTTCTAGAACCTTCCCGGTACAATACCGAAAAATCCCGAACATTTTCCGGTGGCCAAAATAGGACTTCCCATATATAAATCTTTACCTCCGGACCATTCCGGAACTCCTCGTGACGTCCGGGATCTCATCCGGGACTCCGAACAACATTCGGTAACCACATACAAACTTCCTTTATAACCCTAGCGTCATCGAACCTTAAGTGTGTAGACCCTACGGGTTCGGGAGACATGTAGACATGACCGAGACGTTCTCCGGTCAATAACCAACAGCGGGATCTGGATACCCATGATGGCTCCCACATGTTCCACGATGATCTCATCGGATGAACCACGATGTCAAGGACTTAATCAATCCCGTATTCAATTCCCTTTGTCTATCGGTATGTTACTTGCCCGAGATTCGATCGTCGGTATCCAATACCTTGTTCAATCTCGTTACCGGCAAGTCACTTTACTCGTTCCGTAACACATCATCCCGTGATCAACTCCTTGGTCACATTGCGCATATGATGATGTCCTACCGAGTGGGCCCAGAGATACCTCTCCGTTTACACGGAGTGACAAATCCCAGTCTCGATCCGCATAAAATAATAGATACTTTCGGAGATACATGTAGTGCACCTTTATAGTCACCCAGTTACGTTGTGACGTTTGATACACCCAAAGCACTCCTACGGTATCCAGGAGTTACACGCTCTCATGGTCAAAGGAAGAGATACTTGACATTGGCAAAGCTCTAGCAAACGAACTACACGATCTTTGTGCTAGGCTTAGGATTGGGTCTTGTCCATCACATCATTCTCCTAATGATGTGATCCCGTTATCAACGACATCCAATGTCCATAGCCAGGAAACCATGACTATCTGTTGATCACAACGAGCTAGTCAACTAGAGGCTCACTAGGGACATATTGTGGTCTATGTATTCACACGTGTATTACGATTTCCGGATAATACAGTTATAGCATGAATAAAAGACAATTATCATGAACAAGGAAATATAATAATAACACTTTTATTATTGCCTCTAGGGCATATTTCCAACAGTCTCCCACTTGCACTAGAGTCAATAATCTAGTTCACATCGCCATGTGATTAACACTCACAGGTCACATCGCCATGTGACTAATACCCAAGAGTTTTAGGTTTGATCATGTTGCTTGTGAGAGAGGTTTTAGTCAACGGGTCCGAACCTTTCAGATCCGTGTGTGCTTTACAAATCTCTATGTCATCTCCTAGATGTAGCTACCACGCTCTATTTGGAGCTATTCCAAATAACTGTTCTACTTGGAGCTATTCTAAATTGTTGCCCCATAATACGTATCCGGTATCTCTTCTTAGAGCTATTCGGATAGGTGTTAAGCTTGCATCGACGTAACCTTTACGACGAACTCTTTTACCACCTCCATAATCGAGAAAATCCCTTAGTCCACTAGTTACCAAGGATAACTTTGACCGCTGTCTGTGATCCATTCATGGATCACTCTTGTACCCCTTGACTGACTCATGGCAAGGCACACTTCAGGTGCGGTACTCAGCATGGCATACTGTAGAGCCTATGTCTTAAGCATAGGGGACGACCTTCGTCCTTTCTCTCTATTCTGCCGAGGTCGAGCTTTAACTTCGTACCTTACAACTCAGGCAAGAACTCCTTCTTTGACTGGTCCATCTTGAACACCTTCAAGATCATGTCAAGGTATGTGCTCATTTGAAAGTATTATTAAGCATTTTGATCTATCCTTATAGATCTTGATGCTCAATGTTCAAGTAGCTTAATCCAGGCTTTCCATTGAAAAACACTTTCAAAATAACCCTATATGCTTTCCAGAAATTCTACGTCATTTCTGATCAACAATATGTCAACAACATATACTCATCAGAAATTCTATAGTGCTCCCACTCACTTCTTTGGAAATACAAGTTTCTCATAAACTTTGTACAAACCCAAAATCTTTGATCATCATCAAAGCATACATTCCAACTCCGAGATGCTCACTCCAGTCCTTAGAAGGATTGCTGGAGCTTTGCATACTTATTAGCATCTTTCGGGATTGACAAAACTTTCCGGTTGTATCACATACAACCTTTCCTCATTAAAATCGTCGAGGAAACAATGTTTTGACATCCTATCTGCAAGATTTCATAAATAATGCAGTAATCGCTAATATAATTCCAACAGACTCTTAGCATCGCTACGAGTGAGAAAATCTCATCGTAGTCAACTCCTTGAACTTGTCGGAAAACATCTTAACGACAAGTCGAGCTTTCTTAATGGTGACATTTACCATCATTGTCCGTCTTCCTTTTGAAATCCATCTGTACTCATTAGCCTTACGACCATCGAGCCGTTCTGCCAAAGTCTACACTTTGTTTTCATACATGGATCCTCTCTCGGATTTTATGGCCTCAAGCCATTTATCGGAATCCGGGCCCACCATCGCTTCTCCATAGCTCGTAGGTTCATTGTTGTCTAGCAACATGACCTTCAAGACAGGATTACGTACCACTCTGAAGTAGTACGCATCCTTGTCATCCTACGAGGTTTGGGAGTGACTTGATCCGAAGTTTCATGATCAATATCATAAGCTTCCACTTCAATTGGTGTAGGTGCCACAGGAACAACTCCCTGTGCCCTGTCACACACTAGTTGAAGAGACGGTTCAATAACCTCATCAAGTCTCCACCATCCTCCCACTCAATTCTTTCGAGAGAAACTTTTCCTCGAGAAAGGACTAGAAACAATCCATATTGCTTTCGGATCTGAATTAGGAGGTATACCCAACTGTTTTGGGTTTCCTATGAAGATGCATTTTATCCGCTTTGGGTTCGAGCTTATCAACCTGAAACTTTTTCATATAAGCGTCGCAGCCCCAAACTTTTAAGAAACGACAACTTAGGTTTCTCTAAACCATAATTCATACGGTGTCATCTCATCGGAATTACGTGGTGCCCTATTTAAAGTGAATGTGGTTGTCTCTAATGCCTAACCCATGAACGATAGTGGTAATTCGATAAGAGACATCATGGTACGCACCATATCCAATAGGGTGCAACTATGATGTTCGGACACACCATCACATTATGGTGTTCCAGGCGGTATTAATTGCGAAACAATTTCCACAATGTCTTAATTGTGTGCCAAAACTCGTAACTCAGATATTCATCTCTATGATCATATCATAGACATTTTATCCTCTTGTCACAATGATCTGCTACTTCACTCTGAAATTACTTGAACCATTCAATAATTCAGACTTGTGTTTCATCAAGTAAATATACTCAACATTTACTCGAATCATCTGTGAAGTAAGAACATAATGATATTCACTGCATGCCTCAGCACTCATTCGACTGCACACATAAAAATGTGTTACTTTCAACAAGTTGCTATCTTGTTCCATCTTACTGAAAATGAGGCTTTTCAGTCATCTTGCCCATGTGGTATGATTTGCATATCTCAAGTGATTCAAAATCAAGTGAGTCCGAACGATCCATTTGCATGGAGTTTCTTCATGCATATACACCAATAGACATGGTTCGCATGTCTCAAACTTTTCAAAAACGAGTGAGTCCAAAGATCCATCAACATGGAGCTTCTTCATGCGTTTTATACCATTATGACTTACATGACAGTGCCACAAGTAAGTGGTACTATCATTACTATCTTATATCTTTTGGCATGAAAATGTGTGTCACTACGACCGAGATTCAATAAACCATTCCTTTAGGTGCAAGACCATTGAAGGTATTATTCAAAAATAGAGTAACCATTATTCTCCTTAAATGAATAACCGTATTGCGATAGACATAATCCAATCATGTCTATGCTCAACGCAAACACCAATCTCGGTGGTAGAGGGAGCGTGCGATGCTTGATCATATCAACCTTGGAAACACTTCCAACATATATCGTCAGCTCACCTTTAGCTAGTCTCCGTTTATTCCGTAGCTCTTTATTTCGACTTACTAACACTTAGCAACCGAACCGGTATCTTATACCCTGGTGCTACTAGGAGTACTAGTAAAGTACACATTAACATAATGTATATCCAATATACTTCTATCGACCTTGCCAGCCTTCTTATCTACCAAGTATCTAGGGTAATTCTGCTCTAGCGGCTATTCCCCTTATCACAGAAGCACTTAGTCTCGGGTTTGGGTTCAACCTCGGGTTTCTTCACTGGTGCAGCAGCTGATTTGCCGTTTCATGAAGTATTCCTTCTTGCCCTTGCCCTTCTTGAAACTAGTGGTTTCACCAACCATCAACAATTGATGCTCCTTCTTGATTTCTACTTTCGCGGTGTCAAACATCGTGAATACCTCAAGGATCATCATGTCTATCCCTGATATGTTATAGTTCATCACGAAGCTCTAGCAGCTTGGTGGCAATGACTTTGGAGAAACATCACCATCTTATCTGGAAGATCAACTCCCACTCGATTCAAGTGATTGTTGCACTCAGAGAATCTGAGCACAAGCTCAATGATTGAGCTTTTCTCCCTTAGTTTGCAGGCTAAGAAAATCGTCGGAGGTCTCATACCTCTTGACGTGGGCACGAGCCTGAAATCCCAATTTCAGCCCTCGAAACATCTCATATGTTCCGCGACGTTTCGAAAAACGTCTTTGGTGCCTCAACTCTAAACCGTTTAACTGAACTATCACGTAGTTATCAAAACGTGTATGTCCGATGTACGCAACATCCACAAACGACGTTTGGGGTTCAGCACACTGAGCGGTGCATTAAGGACATAAGCTTTCTACTGTCCGCATAATTGCTACTGTCAACTTTCAACTATATTTTCTCTAGGAACATAACTAAAACAGTAGAACTATAGCGTGAACTACGACATAATTTGCAAAAGGTCTTTTGACTATGTTCAGGATAATTAAGTTCATCTTATGAACTCCCACTCAGATAGACATCCCTCTGGTCATCTAAGTGATCACATGATCCGAGTCAACTAGCCCGTGTCCGATCATCACGTGAGACGGACTAGTTAAAGTCGGTGAACATCTTCATGTTGATCGTATCTACTATACGACTCATGCTCGACCTTTCGGTCTCCGTGTTCCGAGGCCATGTCTGCACATGCTAGGCTCGTCAAGTTAACCCTAAGTGTTTTTGCTGTGTAAAACTGTCTTACACCCGTTGTATGTGAACGTAAGAATCCATCACACCCGATCATCACGTGGTGCTTAGAAGCGACGAACTGTAGCAACGGTGCACAGTTAGGGGAGAACACTTCTTGAAATTTTGTAAGGGATCATCTTATTTACTACCGTCGTCCTAAGTAAACAAGATGCATAAACATGATAAACATCACATGCAATCAAATAGTGTAGTGACATGATATGGCCAATATCATACAGCTCCTTTGATCTTCATCTTCGGGGCTCCATGATCATCTTGTCACCGGCATGACACCATGATCTCCATCATCATGATCTCCATCATCGTGTCTTCATGAAGTTGTCACGCCAACGACTACTTCTACTTCTATGACTAACGCGTTTAGCAATAAAGTAAAGTAGTTTACATGGCGTTCTTCAATGACACGCAGGTCATACAATAAATAAAGACAACTCCTATGGCTCCTGCCGGTTGTCATAGTCATCGACATGCAAGTCGTGAATCCTATTACAAGAACATGATCAATCTCATACATCACATATTATTCACCACATTCTTGTTGGCCATATCACATCACAAAGCATACCCTACAAAAACAAGTTAGACGTCCTCTAATTGTTGTTGCATGTTTTACGTGGCTGCTATGGGTTTCTAGTAAGAACGTTTCTTACCTACGCAAGACCACAACGTGATATGCCAATTGCTATTTACCCTTCATAAGGACCCTTTTCATCGAATCCGTTCCGACTAAAGTGGGAGAGACTGGCACCCGCTAGCCACCTTATGCACCAAGTGCATGTCAATCGATGGAACCTGTCTCACGTAAGAGTACGTGTAAGGTCGGTCCGGGCCGCTTCATCTATACTACTATTAAACAATCAAACAAGAACTTCTTTAAGCACACCCCACAAAGCGTACATAGATCCAATACCACCGCATGATTAGGCCCACTAAAATCAATCTAACGGTTAGCCTTAACCTAAACCATTTTTTGTGTGCACTTAGCAATTTACATTGACTGACCGTACTCCACCGTGGAGGAAAATATGAAACTCCATGCCTGGACAATTAGGAAACTAATAATCACGGGTGCATTCTATTCTAGGAAACTAAATCAGAGTGCATCCATCCTATTAGGAAACTAATCTCAGACAAATCCATCCTATTAAAAAACTTATCTCTGACGCATCCATCCTATTAGGAAGCTAATCGCGAGTCGCCTGCCGCCATCATGCATGCTAGCCACGATAGGGGAAGCGCGAGGAGCTTCGTCTTCCTCTGGGAACACACGTGCTGTCGCCGTCATCGTCTTCTGCCTGGAGGCCAGGCGCTCTTCTGCCGCTACTTCGACGACTCCATCCACGTCCAGGGCATGCTCTCCGGCAACCATCGGCATCCGCGTCGATTTCAGCTCCGTTCGCAAACACCCATGCCTACAACAATGCACCACTGACGTCCTCCAAGTCCAAGCCGCCAACTGCCGTCGTCCCTAGGGCAGCACCGGTCTTGGTCGTGGCGCAGGAGGTGTCGTCATTGCCGTTCCTGCTGTAGTCCTACTGGGCCATCGAGGACCTCCTGCAGTTCTTCCTACGTGCACAGTCGAGGGCACCGAAGGTCTATCAAAAATCAATCAGGTGAACCTTTAATTCGATTTGGGGGTATTCTGCAATTTGCACGACTAATACTGCACTTTTGGCACTTGGAGGTGGGTCAGAAATTTTTGATCTGCAATTTCATCTATCAACCAATCTTCCTCTGATGCATTCTAGAAATAAAAAATTGGGACATTAAGAAATTGCTATTCCAGAGTTTAATTAATCATTTGATAATTCCTTTGGGAAATACATGTGATCTAGAGCATGAAAATCATTCTCATATATACTCCCTCAGTTCCAAAATATAAGTCTTTTTAGAGATTTCAATGCGGACTACATACGGAGTAAAATGAGTGAATCTACATTTTAAAATATGTCTATATACATTCATATATAGTCCGTATTGGAATCTCTAAAATGACTTATATTTTGGAACTAAGGGAGTAGATATAGGAAGAATGGGACTGATTGTAAGAGTGTGTTTGTTTAGACCTGTATACTTACAATGCGATTCCTATTTAGACCAAGATTAGAATTTGACTACATGCATAAGATTGGCTGGTTGAGAAATTTGAATTCACTAACTCTCATAAAGTGTCTGTTCAGTGGATATTTGACTACAGCAATCGGCAACCTAACATAATCCCAAATCTATAATTCTAGATTGCTTGAAGCCCCATGATTCTTATTTAATATGTAACGCCCGTGTAGTCAAATACTCTGGAATATTGTTCCTTCCATCTTTATTTTTCTTCATAACTCATTTCAGTTTCTGTACGTACAGAGGGTGTTACAGCATTGTAAGTTAGTATGGTTGCCAACGCAAAAACACATACAAAACTGGATAAATACTTTCTATCTTGATAATTATTGGATTTCTTTTAGCCCTTTTACATTTCAATTAGTTCTTGTAAATCATCTTTATTTTATATAGAAGTCGTTGTAGTCACATATCATCTTCCATTTCCTATTATCCATAGTAGGTAGCCATATAATTTTGGCAATCCAGAAAACCAAAAAATATATATAATTTGATCCAAATTAGTACAAGTATATATTTTGCTATGCAGATTAGTAGAATAAAATAAAATTCGAGAATTAAGCATCTTGAACAATATAATTGCACCGTAAGGCAGTTTAGACTTCTTTTTCCTGGCTACACTCAAAGAGAAGACTACACTAGAAGCCTATATTACTGCATTAATAAATAATTGCTGATTTTATTTAAATGAGAATATTTTCCTGCGATTACTCTATGCAGCAACATAACCACGATTGTGTCTCACTTTTGAAAATACAATTTGAGTGACATCAAACATTGTGTATCCATTTGATTTACATTTTTAAAAACATTTATTTTTTTTATATTATGTGAATCTCACCTGGTTTAGGTTTGAGACGTGCGTTGCACGTGCATGCTTACTAGTCCCACAATACCGTCGAAACAAGATTGGACTAGTAACGGTAAGCATATTGAACAACATCAACGCCCACAACTACTTTGTGTTCTACTCGTGCAAAGAATCTACGCAATAGACCTAGCTCATGATGCCACTATTGGGGAACGTAGCAGAAATTCAAAAATTTCCTACGTGTCACCAAGATCTATCTATGGAGAGACCAGCAACGAGTAGAAAGAGAGTGCATCTACATACCCTTGTAGATCGCTAAGCGGAAGCGTTCAAGTGAACGGGGTTGATGGAGTCGTACTCGTCGTGATTCAAATCACCGATGATCCTAGTGCCGAACGGACGGCACCTCCGCGTTCAACACACGTACAGCCCGGTGACGTCTCCCACGCCTTGATCCAGCAAGGAGAGAGGGAGAGGTTGAGGAAGACTCCATCCAACAGCAGCACAACGGCGTGGTGGCGGTGGTGGAGGAGCGTGGCAATCCAACAGGGCTTCGCCAAGCACCATGGGAGAGGAGGAGTAGGAAGAGAGGTAGGGTTGTGCCAGAACTTCGTGTGTAGCTCCCATGCGCCTCCCCACTATATATAGGGGTGGAGGGGTGGTTTCTTGCCCTCCAAGTCCATTGGGGCGTTGGCCAAGGTGGGAGGAAAGAAATCTCATTATTTCCTTCCCCACCGATTGTTATCCCCCCTTTTTAGGGATCTTGATCTTATCCCTTCGGGATATGATCTTATTCCTTCTAAGGGGGGATCTTGGTGCGTCTTGACCAGGGGTGTGGGGCCTTGCCCCCACTACCCACGTCCATGTGAGTCCCCCCATGCAGGTGGGCCCCACTCCGGAACCTTCTAGAACCTTCCCGGTACAATACCGAAAAATCCCGAACATTTTCCGGTGGCCAAAATAGGACTTCCCATATATAAATCTTTACCTCCGGACCATTCAGGAACTCCTCGTGACGTCCGGGATCTCATCCGGGACTCCGAACAACATTCGGTAACCACATACAAACTTCCTTTATAACCCTAGCGTCATCGAACCTTAAGTGTGTAGACCCTACGGGTTCGGGAGACATGTAGACATGACCGAGACGTTCTCCGGTCAATAACCAACAGCGGGATCTGGATACCCATGATGGCTCCCACATGTTCCATGATGATCTCATCGGATGAACCATGATGTCAAGGACTTAATCAATCCCGTATTCAATTCCCTTTGTCTATCGGTATGTTACTTGCCCGAGATTCGATCGTCGGTATCCAATACCTTGTTCAATCTCGTTACCGGCAAGTCACTTTACGTTCCGTAACACATCATCCCGTGATCAACTCCTTGGTCACATTGCACATATGATGATGTCCTGCCGAGTGGGCCCAGAGATACCTCTCCGTTTACACGGAGTGACAAATCCCAGTCTCGATCCGCATAAAATAATAGATACTTTCGGAGATACCTGTAGTGCACCTTTATAGTCACCCAGTTACGTTGTGACGTTTGATACACCCAAAGCACTCCTACGGTATCCAGGAGTTACACGCTCTCATGGTCAAAGGAAGAGATACTTGACATTGGCAAAGCTCTAGCAAACGAACTACACGATCTTTGTGCTAGGCTTAGGATTGGGTCTTGTCCATCACATCATTCTCCTAATGATGTGATCCCGTTATCAACGACATCCAATTTCCATAGCCAGGAAACCATGACTATCTGTTGATCACAACGAGCTAGTCAACTAGAGGCTCACTAGGGACATATTATGGTCTATGTATTCACACGTGTATTATCATTTCTGGATAATACAGTTATAGCATGAATAAAAGACAATTATCATGAACAAGGAAATATAATAATAACACTTTTATTATTGCCTCTAGGGCATATTTCCAACAGTGCCCCCCTGCCTCGTGGGCCCCTTGGCGCTCCACCGACCTTAACTCCAACTCCATAGATTCGTGTTCGGGGAGAAAAAAATTAGAGAGAAGGATTCATCGCGTATTACGATACGGAGCCGCCACCAAGCCCTAAAACCTCTCGGGAGGGCTGATCTGGAGTCTGTTCAGGGCTCCGGAGAGGGGCATTCGTCGCCATTGTCATCATCAACCATCCTCCATCACCAATTTCATGATGCTCACCGCCGTGCGTGAGTAATTTCATCGTAGGCTTGCTGGACGGTGATGGGTTGGATGAGATTTATCATGTAATCGAGTTAGTTTTGTTAGAGTTTGATCCCTAGTATCCACTATGTTCTGAGATTGATGTTGCTATGACTTTGCTATGCTTAATGCTTGTCACTAGGGCCCGAGTACCATGATTTCAGATCTGAACCTATTGTGTTTTCATGAATATATGTGAGTTCTTGATCCTATCTTGCAAGTCTATAATCACCTACTATGTGTTATGATCCGGCAACCCCGAAGTGACAATAATCGGGACCACTCCCGGTGATGACCGTAGTTTAAGGAGTTCATGTATTCACTATGTGTTAATGCTTTGTTCCGGTACTCTATTAAAAGGAGGCCTTAATATCCCTTAGTTTCTGTTAGGACCTCGCTGCCATGGGAGGGTAGGACAAAAGATGTCATGCAAGTTCTTTTTCATAAGCATGTATGACTATATTCGGAATACATGCCTATATTACATTGATGAATTGGAGCTAGTTCTGTGTCACCCTATGTTATGATTGTTACATGATGAACCGCATCCGGCATAATACTCCATCACCGATCCAATGCCTACGAGATTTTCACATATTGTTCTTCGCTTATTTACTTTTTCGTTGCTACTATTACAATTACTACAAAACCCAAAAATATTACTTTTGCTACCGTTACCGTTACTTCCATATTACTTTGCTAGTAAATACTTTGCTGCAGATATTAAGTTATCCAGGTGTGGTTGAATTGACAACTCAACTGTGAATACTTGAGAATATTCTTTGGCTCCCCTTGTGTCGAATCAATAAATTTGGGTTGAATACTCTATCCTCGAAAACTATTGCGATCCCCTATACTTGTTGGTTATCAAGACTATTTTCTGGCGCCGTTGCCGGGGAGCATAGCTCTATTATTTGAGTCACTTGGGATTTATATCTGCTGGTCACTGTGAAGAACTTGAAAGATGCTAAGACAAAAATTTATCCCTTAACTACGAGGGGAGGTAAGGAACTGTCATCTAGCTCTGCACTTGATTCACCTTCTGTTTTGAGTAAGCTTGCGACACCTAAACCTGCTTCTGCTATTCGTTCTGATATGTCGCGTGTAATTGATGATGCCACCTCTGCTATGCATGATACTTATGATGAAACTACTTCTATGCTTGATACTACTGTGCCACTTGGTGAATTTCTTGATGAACAATTTGCTAGGGTTAGAGAGAATGAAATTATTGAAACTGATAATATTGATGAAAGTGATGATGAAGACTCTCCCCCTAATAAATATGAATTGCCTGTTGTTCCTTAGGGTTATGTTTTGGAAAAAGAAGCTGCTATAGCTATTTTAGCTTGCAAAGATAGATACGAGATCAAGAGGTTATTAGCTAAATGGAAGCAGCAATCTCTTAATGCTAGAATGAAACCTGACCCTGCTTTTGCTACTTCACCTATCTATGTTACTGATAAGGATTATGAATTCTCTGTTGATCCTGATGTAATTACTTTGGTTGAATCTGATCCTTTTCATGGCTATGAATCTGAAACTGTTGTGGCACATCTTACTAAATTAAATGATATAGCCACCCTGTTCACTAATGATGAGAAATCTCGCTACCTATATATCCTTAAAATATTTCCGTTCTCATTAAAGGGTGATGCTAAGATATGGTTTAATTCTCTTGATCCTGATTGTGTGCGTAGTCCCCAGGATATGATTTACTACTTTGAGGGATATATATAATTTTGTGCAAATTGAAGAAGAGAGTCTCCCACAAGCTTGGGGGAGGCTTCTCCAATTACTTAATGCTTTGCCTGATCATCCTCTAGAGAAAAATGAAATACTTGATATCTTTTACAATGGACTAACCGATGCTTCCAGAGATTACCTGGATAGTTGTGCTGGTTCTGTTTTCAGGGAAAGAACACCGGATGAAGCTGAAATTCTATTGAATAATATGTTGACCAATGAAAACAAATGGACACTTCCTGAGCCAGCTCCTAAGCCAATCCCTGAGCCTATTCCTAAACCAACTCCGAAGAAGAGAGGTGTTCTATTTCTCAGTCCTGAAGATATGCAAGATGCAAACTAAATCAAAATAATTGCAAACAAACTCCCCCGGGGCTGTTGCTAGTTGGAGGCACTCGTTATTTCGAGCAAGCCATGGATTGATGCTTGTTGGTGGAGGGGGAGTATAAGCTTTACCATTTTGTTTGGGAAGCGCCTGTAATGTGTCACTACAGGAAACAGGTAATTTGCCGTCTGTGGATCACAGACGGCAAAGACCGAAATCCAGACGGCAAAGATTTTGCCGTCAGGAAGCAGACGGCAAACTCAAACGGCAAAGATAAGCCGGCAAAGAATACTTTGCCGTCAGCTTTTTATCGGGAAGACGGCAAGGATTTGCCGTCAGTCAAATCTACTTCGCCGTCAGCCTTATAAATAACAGACGGCAAAGAATGCGGTCTTTGCCATTAGTCAAAACATTTTCTTTGCCGTCATCCAGACTAAACTAAAGACGGCAAAGATTATTTTAAAGTTTATTTATTTATTTATTTATTTGAAAATAATGTCATTCTAAGCTTTCGGAGGGCGGCCACTGCTGCTTCGGTGAGCTTCGGAAGAAGGGAAGCAGAGAGGAGGGCAGCTATTGCTTCAGTGGTCGCATCGGCGTCGTGTGTACAGCGTGGTTAGAGCAAACGAGGACAATGGCGTCACTACAGAGATTTGCAGTACAAATCCAATAAAATGAATGTATATTTCTTTAACAAAAAGAAAACAGATGTACAAGCTAGCCATTCTTCACGTGTACACATACGAGCAAGAATATCCTACGAGTAGCAACTTCTAAGTGTTCTGCACATTAGATTTACACACGGACAAGTGCCAGGATACATCAAATTAAGATCCACTTAAAACCTATCAAGAAAGCAACACACACGTTGCTAGCCTGGGCAGCCTAGATCCACCGGGAAGTAGCAGCACTGCAACCGAACCAAATATGTACAGGGCTCTGGTCGCAGCCAGCAAGCATACTGGAGGACAGCACCAGTGCGACGAGGACGGGCATGGCAGGTCACCGGTGGAGGGGTCAGAAAGCGGAGGCCGGCTTGGGCAGGAGCAATGAAACGACAGGGCCGAGAGTCATTGCCAAACCTGTTGCTGCGGTGGCACAAACTGGCGGATGGATCTAGCGCACGTGCGGCTCAACGCGGCCACGCGCACGGATCCCTTGGGGCGGCGATGCGGTTGACGTCGGGTGGCACGAAGCTCCGCAGCCGTCCATGGCGTCGGCTGCCTGAGAGGGAGAGGTCAAGGGGTGAGGTATGGGGGAGAGATAGAGAATGAGGAAGACAGGCAGGAGGAAGGAGGAGGTAGGGGCGGCGGAGCTTGACCTGGTGCTCGTCAGCGGCTTGGGGAACGGCGGTAGGTGGAGGTGGATCTTGACTGGGAACAATGAGAGGCGTGGGGGACGGGAGAGAGAGAAGAGGATAAGGGAGAGAGAGAGAGAAGAGGCTGGGAACAAGGAGAGGCATGGGGGACGGGAGAGAGAGAAGAGGATAAGGGAGAGAGAGAGAAAAGGATAAGAGGTGGAGGTGGAGTTGGATCGTGCACAGGAGCAGCACGTGGTGGTGGATTGCTGCCACGTCATCGATCCGCATGATGGATCCGCGTGATGTGTTTTCTCTTTGCCGTTTGTGGTTTTCTCTACAGACGGCAAAGAGCTCACTTTGCCGTCAGTAACAAAATACACAGACGGGTGAGCTCTTTGCCATCTGTAAAAAAATTGCAGACGGAAAAGACTCTTTGCCGTCTGTGGTTTTTGTTGCAGACGGCAAAGTATGGATTTGCCTTCATCTGTTCTTTGCCGTCTGCTGATGACGGCAAACCATTTCTTTGTCGTATGCCCGACAAAATGCTGACGGCAAATCTCCTGTTTCCCGTAGTGTGTGTAGCATGGAAGATATCGCCATCTCTTGGTTGTTATGTTGACAATGAAAGTATGCCGCTCAAAATATTATTTATCTCTATTTCAAAACCGAGCTCTGGCACCTCTACAAATCCCTGCTTCCCTCTGCGAAGGGCCTATCTATTTACTTTTATGTTGAGTCATCACCCTCTTATTAAAAAGCACTAGCTGGAGAGCGCAGCTGTCATTTGCATCCATTACTATTAATTTATATTGGGTATGACTGGATCTCTTTTACCATGAATTACAATGTCTAGTTAGTCCTTGATCTTTAAACGTGCTCTCATTTATGTTTTACGGTCTCAGAAAGGGCTAGCGAGATACCATCTTATTATATCGTATCATGCTTGTTTTGAGAAAGTGTTGTCATCCGAGATTTATTATTATGGCTTGCTAGTTGATTATGCCATTGATATGAGTAAACATGAGACCTAAGAGTCATTGTGAATGTGGTTAGTCATAATCTTTGCTGAAAACTTGAATGCTGGCTTTACATATTTACAACAACAAGAGCAAACAGAGTTTGTGAAAGTTTTTCTTTATCACTTTCAGTTTATCAACTGAATTGCTTGAGGACAAACAAAGGTTTAAGCTTGGGGGAGTTGATATGTCTCCGTCGTATCTACTTTTCCAAACACTTTTGCCCTTGTTTTGGACTCTAACTTGCATGATTTGAATGGACCTAACCCGGACTGACGCTATTTTCAGCAGACTTTGCATGGTGTTATTTATGTGCAAAAACAAAAGTTCTCGGAATGACCTGAAACTCCACAGAACATATTTTTGGAAAATATTAAAAATACTGGAAGAAAAATCCACGTGAGGGAGCCCACACCCTGTCCACGAGGGTGGGGGGCGCGCCCACGTGGGCCCCTGACGCTTCACCGACGTCAACTCCAACTCCATATATTCGTGTTCGGGGAGAAAAAAATCAAGGAGAAGGATTCATCGCGTTTTACGATACGGAGCCGCCGCCAAGCCCTAAAACCTCTTGGGAGGGCTGATCTGGAGTCCGTTCGGGGCTCCGAAGAGGGGGATTCGTCGCCATCGTCATCATCAACCATCCTTCATCACCAATTTCATGATGCTCACCGCCGTGCGTGAGTAATTCCATCGTAGGCTTGCTGGACGGTGATGGGTTGGATGAGATTTATCATGTAATCGAGTTAGTTTTGTTAGGGTTTGATCCCTAGTATCCACTATGTTCTGAGATTGATGTTGCTATGACTTTGCTATGCTTAATGCTTGTCACTAGGGCCCGAGTGCCATGATTTCAGATATGAACCTATTATGTTTTCATGAATATATGTGAGTTCTTGATCCTATCTTGCAAGTCTATAGTCACCTACTATGTGTTATGATCCGGCAACCCCGAAGTGACAATAATCGGGACCACTCCCGGTGATGACCGTAGTTTGAGGACTTCATGTATTCACTATGTGTTAATGCTTTGTTCCGGTACTCTATTAAAAGGAGGCCTTAATATCCCTTAGTTTCCGTTAGGACCCCGCTGCCACGGGAGGGTAGGACAAAAGATGTCATGCAAGTTCTTTTCCATAAGCACGTATGACTATATTCGGAAAACATGCCTACATTACATTGATGAATTGGAGCTAGTTCTGTGTCACCCTATGTTATGGTTGTTACATGATGAACCGCATCCGGCATAATTCTCGATCACCGATCCAATGCCTACGAGATTTTCACAAATTTTTCTTTGCTTATTTACTTTTCCGTTGCTACTGTTACAATTACTACAAAACCCAAAAATATTACTTTTTCTACCGTTACCGTTACTTCCATATTACTTTGCTACTAAATACTTTGCTGCAGATATTAAGTTATCCAGGTGTGGTTGAATTGACAACTCAACTGCGAATACTTGAGAATATTCTTTGGCTCCCCTTGTGTCGAATCAATAAATTTGGGTTGAATACTCTACCCTCGAAACCTGTTGCGATCCCCTATACTTGTGGGTTATCAGCGACCTGCTGTCACTCGAGTTCAGGCCTCGACCGGCGACGCGGTCACTACTGACGTTGGCGACCCTTCCTCCTGCTCGCCCATCCGCACGAGAGGCCTCTCCAGAGTCCAAATACGTGAGCCGATGAACGTTCCTACCGCCGGTGCCGCACTGTCGTCCACTTTGCGTGGGTACGAGTGCGTTGGTTTCCTCTTCGGCCAGGGCGAGGGGATCTGGATCACCGTCGTCGCTGTGGCTGCCGCGGCGCCCAAGCCGCTGCTGCTCCCTGACGACTCTCTAGTGACCTGCAGAGCACAAGCTAAATCCGGCATCAGGAAAATTCGCGGGTGATAAAACTTGTGTCATCCAGTCCTCGTCGGTGTCGACCGCTTGGAGAGCATCAGCGACGATTGCATAGGAGCCCGGCGAGCTCGGAACGGCAGAGGATGGGGTGGATAGAGGTGAGGAGGAAGGACGGGGGCAGCGGCGGTGGCTGGAGAAATGGGGAAGAGGAGAGAGTGCGGCGGCGGCAAGAGGAAAGGGGATCGTCGGGGAGGTTGATAACCAACAAGTATAGGGGATCAATTGTAGCCTCTTTCGATAAATAAGAGTGTCGAACCCAACAAGGAGCTAAAGGTAGAACAAATATTCCCTCAAGTTCTATCGACCACCGATACAACTCTACGCACGCTTAACGTTCGCTTTACCTAGAACAAGTATGACACTAGAAGTACTTTGTATGTGTTGTTGGATAGGTTTGCAAGATAATAAAGAGCACGTAAATAAAAAGTAGGGGCTGTTTAGATAAAGACACAGTAAAGTAAATATAGCGAGTGTGGAAAATGGTGGAAGGAGTTGCGAAATTTTCCCTTAGCAATTGACTACTTTACTAGACCGATAGCAAGTTTTATGTGGGAGAGACCACTGCTAGCATGTCATCCCTGACTTGGAATTCTATGCACTTATGATTGGAACTATTAGCAAGCATCCGCAACTACTAACGTTCATTAAGGTAAAATCCAACCATAGCATTAAGATATATTGGTCCCCCTTCAATCCCGTATGCATCAATTTCTATGCTAGGTTGAAGCTTCTGTCACTCTTGCCCTCCAATACATAGTCCTATCAACATACAACTAGTCCTATAGTGTGATCCACGCGCGCACTCATATGATGGGCACCAAAGGACAGCAACATAACCACAAGCAAATTAAATCAATCATAGCAATTCATCAACCACCAATAGGACAACGAAAATCTCCTCAAACATCATAGGATGGCAACACATCATTGGATAATAATATGAAGCATAAACCACCATGTTCAAGTAGAGGGTACAGTGGGTTGCGGGAGAGTGGACCACTGTAGATAGATGGGGGAAGGTGATGGAGATGTTGGTGAAGATGATGGAGGTGTTGGTGTAGATCGCGGTGATGATGATGGCCCCGGCGGCGTTCCGGCGCCACCGGAAGTGAGGGGAGAGAGCCCCCCTCCTTCTTCTTCTTCCTTGACCTTCTCCCTAGGTGGGAGAAGGGTTTCCCCTCTGGTCCATGGTCTCCATGGCGTGGGAGGGGAGAGAGCCCCTCCGAGATTGGATCTGTCTCTCTGTCTCTCTCTGTTTCTACGCTCTCAGATCTGGCCTTTCACCGTTTCTTTTATAACGGAGATCCGTAACTCCGATTGGGCTGAATTTTGGACACGATCTCTATCTGGAAATTAGCTTTCTTATGGTGAATGAAGGGCTCCAACTGCCTTACGGGGTGGCCACGAGGGTCCAGGGCGTGCCTGACCCCCTCGGGTGCGCCCCCATGCCTCGTGGCCCCCTCGGGCATCGTATCGTGTTGATTCTTCTTCCCAAAAATCATAAATATTCCAAAAGAAATCTCCATCAGTTTTTATCCCGTTTGGATTCCGTTTGATATGGGTTTTCTATGAAACAAAAAACATGCGACAGACAGGAACTGGCACTGGGCACTGGATCAATATGTTAGTCCCAAAAATAGTATAAAAAGTTGCCAAAAGTATATGAAAGTTGTATAATATTGGCATGGAACAATCAAAAATTATAGATACGACGGAGACGTATCAGCATCCCCAAGCTTAATTCCTGCTCGTCCTCGAGTAGGTAAATGATGAAAAAGATAATTTTTGATGTGTGCTACCTAGCATAATCTTGATCATGTAATCTAATCATGGCATGAATATTAAGACACGAGTGATTCAAGGCAATAGTCTATCATTTGACATTAAGACAATAATATTTGAAGCATACTAATAAATCAATCATGTCTTTTTAAAATAACATGGCCAAAGAAAGTTATCCCTACAAAATCATATAGTCTGGCTATGCTCCATCTTCACCACACAAAATATTCAAATCATGCATGCACAACCCTGATGACAAGCCGAGCAATTGGTTCATACTTTTTAACGCGCTTCAGCCTTTTCAACCCTCACGCAATACATGAGCGCAAGCCATGGATATAGCACTATGGGTGGAATAGAATATGATAATGGAGGTTGTGTGGAGAAGACAAACAAGGAGAAAGTCTCACATTGACGCGGCTAATCAAAAGGCTATGGAGATGCCCATAAATTGATGTCAATGTGAGAAGTAGGGATTGCCATGCAACGGATGCACTAAGAGCTATAAGTGTATGAAAGCTCAAACTGGAAACTAAGTGAGTGTGCATCCAACTTGCTTGCTCATGAAGACCTCGGGCATTTGAGGAAGCCCATCATCGGAATATACAAGCCAAGTTCTATAATGAAAATTCCCACTAGTTAAAAGTGATAACTCAAGAGACTCTCTATATGAAGAACGTGGTGCTACTTTGAAGCACAAGTGTGGTAAAAGGATAGTAACATTGCCCCTTTTTCTTTTTTTTTCTTTTGCGGGCTTCTTTGGCCCCATTTTTTTATTTAGGCTTCTTTGGCCTCTCTTTTTTTGGGGGCAATGCTCTAATAATGATGATCATCACACTTTTATTTACTTACAACTCAATATTACAACTCGATACTAGAACAAAGATATGACTCTATATGAATGCGTCCGGCGGTGTGCCGGGATGTGCAATGATCTAGCGTAGCAATGACATCAAAAAACGGACAAGACATGAAAACATCATGCTAGCTATCTTACGATCATGCAAAGCAATATGACAATAAATGTTCAAGTCATGTATATGATGATGATGGAAGTTGCATGTCCATATATCTCGGAATGGCTATGGAAATGCCATATTAGGTAGGTATGGTAGCTGTTTTGAGGAAGATATAAGGAGGTTTATGTGTGATAGAGCGTATCGTATCACGGGGTTTGGATGTACCGGCGAAGTTTGCACCAACTCTCGAGGTGAGAAAGGGCAATGCACGGTACCGAAGAGGCTAGCAATGATGGAAGTGTGAGAGTGCGTATAATCCATGGACTCACATTAGTCATAAAGAACTCATATACTTATTGCAAAAGTTTATTATCCCTCGAAGCAAATTACTACTATGCATGCCCCTAGGGGGATAGATTGGTAGGAAAAGACCATCGCTCATCCCCAACTGCCACCCATAAGGAAGCCAATCAATAAATATCACATGCTCCAACTTCGTTACATAACGGTTCACCATACGTGCATGCTACGGGAAACACAAACCTCAACACAAGTATTTCTACTAATCCACAACTACCCACTAGCATGACTCTAATATCACCATCTTTATATCGCAAAACTATTGCAAGGAATCAAACATATCATATTCAGTGATCTACAAGTTTTATGTAGGATTTTATGACTAACCATGTGAATGACCAGTTCCTGTCATCTCTCTAAATAGAATAAGTGAAGCAAGAGAGTTTAATTTTCTCTACAAAAGATATGCCCACGCTCTAACAAGTATAAGTGAAGCAAAAGAGCATTCTACAAATGGCGGTTTTCTATGTAAAGAGAAACAGGCAATCCAAACTTCAAATGATATAAGTGAAGCACATGAAGCATTCTATAAAGCCATACTCAAAAGATATAAGTGAAGTGCAAAGAGCATTCTATAAATCAACCAAGGACTATCTCATACCAGCATGGTGCATAAAATAAAAGTGAAAACTAAATACAAAAGACACTCCAAGATTGCACATATCGCATGAACGAAACGAATCCGAAAACATACCGATATTTGTTGAAGAAAGAGGGGATGCCTTCCGGGGCATCCCCAAGATTAGACGCTTGAGTCTCCTTGAATATTTACTTGGGGTGCCTTGGTCATCCCCAAGCTTGAGCTCTTGCCTCTCTTCCTTCTTCTCACATCGAAACCTCCTCGATCCTCGAACACTTCATCCACACAAAACTTCAACAGAAAACTCGGCAAGATCCGTTAGTATAATAAAGCAAATCACTACTCTAAGTACTGTTGCAAACCAATTAATATTTTGTTTTTGCATTGTAGCTACTGTAATATAACTTTTCCATGGCTTAATCCACTGATATAAATTGATAGTTTCTTCAAAACAAGCAAACTATGCATCAAAAACAGAATCTGTCTAAAACAGAACAGTCTGTAACAATCTGAACATTAACCATACTTATGGTACTTAAAAATTCTGCAAAAATTAGGAAAAATAAAAAATTTGTATAGAAAGATAGTGAAATAAGTTTCAGAACCGTTTGACCTTCCAGTAAAAAATGAAAAATCGCGCACTACGGCCAAAGTTTCTGTACTGCGACGTACAGACCAACAAGCATTGTAAACATCCTAAAGGCAAACCTTGGCACATTATTTTTATAATACAACAGAATTGTACAAGGGGATAATTATTTTTGTTGAAAATTTTCTGTAATCAAGATTCACATAGTTTCCGTGAGCATGAACAAAGTTCAAGGCTAGCTCCCACTTTAACAATGCTCGTCTTTCTCACTTTCGCTTTCCTTTCTGAAAAGTTTTGGGTTCCCCTCTTTATTTTTATTTTTTTTAAACTTTATAAAAGCACACAACAGAAATAAATGACTCTCTAAAACTTCCGGGTTGTCTCCCTGGCAGCGCTTTCTTTAAAGCCATTAATCTAAGCATATAGTGCTCAAGTAATGGATCCACCCGGATCCCAAGGTATATCAAAGCCAATTTGAATCAACAATGATTTAGAATTTAGTAGTGAGCACAAAGCAACATGTATCAAGAAGTGACGAAGTCTAACTCTCTTCCTATACATCGGCATGTCATAAAAGAACAATTCATGCACACATAGTAAAGGCCAATGCATAGTATAAACAGTTTCTTGCTATTTTATCATGTTGGAAACATAGAGAAGTGGAGATATAGTTCCTCTCTCATAATAATTGCAAGTAGGAGCAGCAAGCACATGCATATTATATCTATCAAAATCATCATGTGTAATAGTAAAATGCAACCCATCAATATAAGCCTTAATAAGGGTAAACTTCTCCGATAAAGTGTAGTCGGGAGAATTCAAAAAGATAATAGGACTATCATGCGTGGGTGCAATAGCAACAATTTCATGTTTAACATAAGGAACTATAGCAAGTTCATCTCCATAAGCATAATTCATATTGGCATCTTGGCCACAAGCATAGCAAGCATCATCAAAAAGGGATATTTCAAAAGAATCAACGGGATCATAACAATCATCCTTCGGTAAGCACAAAGGGAAATTAAAAAATGTATGAGTTGAAGAGTTACTCTCATTAGAAGGTGGGCATGGGTGATCAATCCGCTCTTCCTCCTTTTGTTCTTCGCTCTCCTCCTCATCTTTTTCATCCAACGAGCTCACAATGTCATTAGTTTCTTCTTCCATAGGCTCCTGCAAAATATTAGTCTCTTCTTGGACAGCGGAGACTTTCTCAATAAATTCATAAATATCGGCATTGTATTCATAATTCTCATAGCAATGTTCAAGGATAGCTCAATTTTCAGGTCTATAAATAGCATCATAAAGATTTTTCATACTCTTTGAACAAAGATTCAATTTCATAGGCACCCATAAAAGCAACAAATTCTTCTATTTGTTCCACATCACAGTAATCATATATACCATTAGCATAAGAAGCTAAGGTTTTATTATCATTAAATTTGCATGAAAAGGGAAGGTGTGGAGCCTTCATCCTAGAGCAACAAGTATAATCATAACTCAAGCATACTTGCTGAGCATACCACTTCAAAATATAAATTTGATCCCATAATAGTTTCCCTTTTTGAGTCAAGCGATAATCCCTAAAGTATTCACGTTGATCCAACGTGCCTCCCATTACAAAACTGAATGGGGTTTTCTTGGGATTATCAAAGTAGTACATAATATCTTTCACATAATGAGCATCGAGGGTTTTAGGAGGTTCCCCATCTCCATGAGTAGCATGTAAACCTAATTTTTTTGGTATTTCGTGTTCCATATCCATAACTAAAGATAAAGAACAACTAAGAACAGCAAATAAAAATTACTTACTGATAAAGCAAACAAGCACACATGAGAATATTCACCCCATGCTATAACTCCCCGGCAACGACGCCAGAAAAAGGTCTTGATAACCCACAAGTATAGGGGATCAATTGTAGCCTCTTTCGATAAGTAAGAGTCTCAAACCAAACAAGGAGCTAAAGGTAGAACAAATATTCGCTCAAGTTCTATCGATCACCGATACAACTCTACGCACGCTTAACGTTCGCTTTACCTAGAACAAGTATGAAAATAGAAGTACTTTGTAGGTGTTGTTTGATAGGTTTGCAAGATAATAAAGAGCACGTAAATAAAAAGTAGGGGATGTTTAGATAAAGACACAATAAAGTAAATATAGCGAGTGTGGAAAAGTGGTGAAAGGAGTTGCGAAATTGTCCCTAAGCAATTGACTACTTTACTAGACCGATAACAAGTTTTATGTGGGAGAGGCCACTGCTAGCATGTCATCCCTAACTTGGAATTCTATGCACTTATGATTGGAACTATTAGCAAGCATCCACAACTACTAACGTTCATTAAGGTAAAACTCAACCATAGCATTAAGATATATTGGTCCCCCTTCAATCCCGTATGCACCAATTTTTATGCTAGGTTGAAGCTTCTGTCGCTCTTGCCCTCCAATACATAGTCCTATCAACATACAACTAACCCTATGGTGTGATCCACGCGCGCGCTCATATGATGGGAACCAAAGGACAGCAACATAACCACAAGCAAATTAAATCAATCATAGCAATCCATCAACCACCGATAGGACAACAAAAATCTACTCAGACATCATAGGATGGCAACACATCATTGGATAATAATATGAAGCATAAAGCACCATGTTCAAGTAGAGGGTACAACGGGTTGCGGGAGAGTGGACCGTTGTAGATAGACGGGGAATGTGATGGAGATGTTGGTGAAGATGATGGAGGTGTTGGTGTAGATCGCGGTGATGATGATGGCCCCGGCGGCGTTCCGGCGCCACTGGAAGCGAGGGGGAGAGAGCCCCCCTCCTTCTTCTTATTCCTTGACCTTCTCCCTAGGTGGGAGAAGGGTTTCTCCTCTGGTCCATGGTATCCATGGAGTGGGAGGGGCGAGAGCCCGTCCGAGATTGGATCTGTCTCTTTGTCTCTCTCTGTTTGTGCGCTCTCAGATCTGGCCTTTCACCGTTTCTTTTATAACCGGAGATTCATAACTCCGATTGGACTGAATTTTGGACACGATCTCTATCCGGAAATTAGCTTTCTTGCGGAGAAAGAAGGGATCCAACCGCCTTACGGGTGGCCACGAGGGTCTAGGGCGCGCCCCCTGCCTCGTGGCCCCCTCGGGCATCATATTGCGTTGATTCTTCTTCCCAAAAATCATAAATATTCCAAAAAAATCTCCGTCAGTTTTTATCCCGTTTGGACTCCGTTTGATATGGGTTTTCTGCGAAACAAAAAACATGCAACAGACAAGAACTGGCACTGCGCATTGGATCAATATTTTAGTCCCAAAAATAGTATAAAAAGTTGCCAAAAGTATATGAAAGTTGTATAATATTGACATGGAACAATCAAAAATTATAGATACGACGGAGACGTATCAGAGGTCGACCCGGGTTAGGTTTGGTATCGATCTCTATTAACCTGGCCAATACGCATGTGCGAGCATGACCAATCCTGCTGCGTTGCCTTCCTTTTGTCCTTTCCTGTCTGACGTGGACATCGCAAGGATGCGCCATTGTCGCAACTATTAATGGGTTTGATGTGAATGATTGTAGCTAGGGGAAAATTGAATGAATGTGGAATACGAAGGGATGGTTAAAGGAGACATGAGGAATGAGGAAGAATATATAGAGTACAATGCTGACCAGATGAGAATATGGTTACAACACGTGAGAGTCAGATAACACATTGGGGGGTAACCGACGGCTAGGCAGACAAATAATGCGAGCACCACTTGGACTTAGAGGCATGGTATGACTGGCGCGTTGATGCCCTATGTCACAACTGTTCGGGGATAGGAGGAATCAGTTTAGTAGCAAGAGGACTAGGGGTGGAAAGGTGAGGATGGAAGAGAGGAAATGGTATGTTGCATCCTACTTATGTTCTTCCAAGAAGCATCTGTTACAAAACTAGTGTAAATGGTTGAGTAGAAGATATTATCAGGGTCACCATATACACATGGCCCTCTCCCAATAGACATATTTTTGAAGAGCAAGGCAAAGTCTTGCAGTTTCTACATCCTCTTATGCATACAATCAATACCAAGCTAGCATCAAACATCGAGTACATTGTCTTGGAAAATAGAAAAAAATGGGTGAAATCTTCAATAGATTGTCCCTACAATACTTGTATTTGCCGTAACTTACCACCAAACTATTGTCGGGGAGAAAATCCACTAGCCACAAAACACAATACCGAAGACCAATGCCTTCAAAAGAAGAATTCAAAACCCAATGTCTTCAGAAGAAGAATTCAAAATAGAGAAAATTATACTCCGCCTCTCAGTTTTGTCAATAGTTTAGAAATGGTTCCTCAATTTCGAAACCCAAAAAACTTAGTCCCTCAATGGTTGACGTTGGATGTGTTTTCATCGCTCGTGTTGCTTCCTCCTGCTGACACACACACACACACACACACACACACACACACAGAGGGAGAGAGAGAGAGATGTGATGATGATGATGATGATGATGAGCCATTTCCAAAGTATCATCAAAGTTGGGTTGCAAAAATTGTACTTTTCAGTTCGAAACAGATGACTTCATGTGCGTGAGATTGTGTGTCAAACTAGATAGACCACAATTAGCAAAGAACCAACGCATCCTGCCTAATTTTTCTCCCCTATACTTACAGATACTAGGAGCTATGAGGTCGGATTCAACCCGGTGGAGGTTGTATGTGTGAAAAGACATGAGATCGCTTGGGGCGTGTTTGGTTGCCATTGTGAACAGTTCCTGCATCACATACACTTCTCAACCCAGCCTGGTTGAGCAAAAACAGGCCCTAATACGCCATCTGCTAGTTGTTTGGTTGCTTGCATCTAGTGTCCCTGCATTAGGTAAAACGCAAGTGCACTTTGTTTGGTTGCCTGCATTGGCTCGAGCGGCACATGAACATGGTGTTTGGTTGCACACGGCATACATGTTGTGCTTACCTTGTACCCTAGTTGGTGAGCTTACCCACACCTAGCACACCAATGCCACAGCACAACAATGGCAATGAACTAGGCGAAGATGATGCAGTTATTCAGCTTCAGCCCAAACTGACGATCTACCTTGACACCTCCAACCTTGCGACTGTCAACACTGCTGCCGTGCTTTTGCACCCACTCGGAGTAAGCTTTTTTCTGCTACCTTCCTAGTCTTGAACCCTCTATGGGTGCTGTTGCTATACGATGCCACTTGTGCACTGGCTTCTTCCCATGAACTATAAACCCCTGGGACCTTACCGATGAACACGGCATACCACTTGCCCTAGCAATGCACAAGAGCAAGAGTTGAGCACACAAGTAGAGCAAAGTAGCACACAAACAACAATGGAATAGAAGAGAAGTAAAGCATGCATGATCATATGGCATAGCAAGTTCTTTCTACCACTACCTTGGTGTTAACCTACCACCACATCCAAAAGAGGGTGTCGTCCTACCACCGCAAGTTCACCATCAGCGTTAGGGGTTAGTATATACCACCTCACCAAAATATACATGCCATCAAATAGTTTTTGAGCCCTAGCTACACAAAATGTACGTCATTGCTACCTCTTGAGCACTGCGTTGGTTTTCCCTTGAAGAGGAAAGGGTGATGCAGCAAAATAGTGTAAGTATTTCCCTCAGTTTTTGAGAACCAAGATATCAATCCAGTAGGAGGCTACGCGCGAGTCCCTTGCACCTACACAAAACAAATAAATCCTCACAACCAACGCGAATAGGGGTTGTCAATCCCTTCATGGTCACTTACGAGAGTGAGATCTGATAGATATGATAGGATAATATTTTTGGTATTTTTATGATAAAGATGCAAAGTAAAATAAAAGCAAAGTAAAATGCAAAGGAAATAACAAAGTGTTGGAAGATTAATATGATGAAGATAGACCCGGGGGGGCATAGGTTTCACTAGTGGCTTCTCTCAAGAGCATAAGTATTTTACGGTGGGTGAATGAATTACAGTTGAGCAATTGACAGAATTGAGCATAGTTATGAGAATATCTAGGTATGATCATGTATATAGGCATCACGTCCGAGACAAGTAGACCGACGCCTGCCTCCATCTACTACTATTACTCCACTCATCGACCGCTATCCAGCATGCATCTAGAGTATTAAGTTCATGAAAACAGAGTAACGCCTTAAGCAATATGACATGATGTAGATGGATAAATTCAAGCAATATGATAAAAAACCCATCTTGTTATCCTCGATGGCAACAATACAACACGTGCCTTGCTGCCCCTACTATCACTGGGAAAGGACACCGCAAGATTGAACCCAAAGCTAAGCACTTCTCCCATTGCAAGAAAGATAAATCTAATAGGCCAAACCAAACTGATAATTCGAAGAGATTTGCAAAGATAACTAATCATACATAAAATAATTCAGAGAAGATTCAAATATTGTTCATAGATAAACTTGATCATAAACCCACAATTCATCGGTCTCAACAAACACACCGCAAAAAGAAGATTACATCGAATAGATCTCCACGAGAGAGGGGGAGAACATTGTATTGAGATCCAAAAAGAGAGAAGAAGCCATCTAGCTAATAACTATGGACCCGAAGGTCTGAGGTAAACTACTCACACTTCATCGGAGAGGCTATGGTGTTGATGTAGAAGCACTCCGTGATGGGTGCCCCCTCCGGTGGAGCTCCGGAACAGGCCCCAAGATGGGATCTCGTGGGTAAAGAAGGTTGCGGTGGTGGAATTAGGTTTTTGACTCCGTGTCTGATCGTTTGGGGGTACGTAGGTATATATAGGAGGAAGAAGTACGTCGGTAGAGCAACATGGGGCCCATGAGGGTGGAGGGCACGCCCCCCTACCTCGTGGCCTTCTGGAAGCTTCTCTTACATAGGGTCCAAGTCTCCTGGATCATGTTTGTTCCAAAAATCACGTTCCCGAAGGTTTCATTCCGTTTGGATTCCGTTTGATATTCTTTTTCTGGGAAACTCTGAAATAGGCAAAAAACAACAATTCTGGACTGGGCCTCCAGTCAATAGGTTAGTCCCAAAAATAATATAAAAGTGGATAATAAAGCCCAATATTGTCCAAAACAGTAGATAATATAGCATGGAGCAATCAAAAATTATAGATACGTTGGAGACGTATCAAGCATCCCCAAGCTTAATTCTTGCTCGTCCTCAAGTAGGTAAATGATAAAAACAAATTTTTTGATGTGGAGTGCTACTTGGCATAATTTCAATGTAATTCTTCTTAATTGTGGTATGAATATTCAGATCCGAAAGATTCAAGATAATAGTTAATATTGACATAAAAAATAATAATACTTCAAGCATACTAACTAAGCAATTATGTCCTCTCAAAATAACATGGCCAAAGAAAGTTCATCCCTACAAAATCATATAGTTTAGTCATGCTCCATTTTCGTCACACAGGAATGCTCTCCTCATGCACAACCCCGATGACAAGCCAAGCAATTGTTTCGTACTTTAGTAATCTCAAACCTATAAACTTTCACGCAATATATAAGCGTGAGCCATGGACATAGCTGTTGGAAATATGCCCTAGAGGCAATAATAAAATCATTATTATTATATTTCCTTGTTCATGATAATTGTCTTTATTCATGCTATAATTGTATTATTCGGAAATCGTAATACATGTGTGAATAATAGACACCAACATGTCCCTAGTAAGCCTCTAGTTGACTAGCTCGTTGATCAACGGATAGTCATGGTTTCCTGACTATGGACATTGGATGTCATTGATAACGAGATCACATCATTAGGAGAATGATGTGATGGACAAGACCCAATCCTAAACATAGCACAAGATCGTATAGTTCGTTTGCTAGAGTTTTCCAATGTCAAGTATCCTTTCCTTAGACCATGAGATCGTGTAACTCCCGGATACCATAGGAGTGCTTTGGGTATACCAAACGTCACAACGTAACTGGGTGACTATAAAGGTATACTACGGGTATCTCCGAAAGTGTCTGTTGGGTTGACACGGATCAAGACTGGGATTTGTCACTCCGTATGACGGAGAGGTATCACTGGGCCCACTCGGTAATGCATCATCATAATGAGCTCAAAGTGACCAAGTGTCTGGTCACGGGATCATGCATTACGGTACGAGTAAAGTGACTTGCCGGTAACGAGATTAAACGAGGTATTGGGATACCGACGATCAGATCTCGGGCAAGTAACATGCCGATTGACAAAGGGAATTGTATACGGGGTTGCTTGAATCCTCGACATCGTGGTTCATCCGATGAGATCATCGAGGAGCATGTGGGAGCCAACATGGGTATTCAGATCCCGCTGTTGGTTATTGACCGGAGAGCAATCTCGGTCATGTCTACATGTCTCCCGAACCCGTAGGGTCTACACACTTAAGGTTCGGTGACGCTAGGGTTGTAGGGATATGTATATGCAGTAACCCGAATGTTGTTCGGAGTCCCGGATGAGATCCCGGACGTCACGAGGAGTTCCGGAATGGTCCGGAGGTAAAGAATTATATATAGGAAGTGCTATTTCGGCCATAGGGACAAGTTTCGGGGTCACGGTATTGTACCGGGACCACCGGAAGGGTCCCGGGGGTCCACCGGGTGGGGCCACCTATCCCGGAGGGCCCCATGGGCTGAAGTGGGAAGGGATCCAGCCCAAAGTGGGCTGGGGCGCCACTTCCCCCTAGGGCCCATGCGCCTAGGGTGGGGGGAAACCCTAAAGGAAGAGTCCTAGAAGGGGAAGGCACCTCCTAGGTGCCTTGGGGAGGAGGGATTCCTCCCTTGGCCGCCGCCCCCCCCTAGGAGATTGGATCTCCTAGGGCCGGCGCCCCCCTAGCCCCCCTATATATAGTGGGGGGAAGGGAGTACCTCTCACCCTTGCCTTTGGTGCCTCCCTCTCCCTCTCCAACACCACCTCCTCCTCCATAGTGCTTGGCGAAGCCCTGCCGGAGTACTGCAGCTCCATCACCACCATGCCGTCGTGCTGCTGCTGGAGCCATCTTCCTCAACCTCTCCTTCCCCCTTGTTGGATCAAGAAGAAGGAGACGTTACGCTGACCGTACGTGTGTTGAACGCGGAGGTGCCGTCTGTTCGGCGCTAGGATCACTAGTAGAAAAAGGGTCAAACGTGAAGCACATTAGTGCCGGTTTGTATTTGAGCCGGTACTAATGGTACCATTAGTGCCGGTTCGAACGGATTTGCATTAATGTCGGTTCGTGTTGAACCTTTAGTACCGGTTCGTGGCACGAACCGGTACTAAAGGGGTGGTGGCAGGTTGGCGTCAGGCCGGGGCCCCACGATCACCTTTAGTACCGGTTCGTGGCACGAACCGGTACTAAAGGGGTCTAACCTATAGTACCGGTTCGTGCCACGAACCGACCTTTAGTACCGGTTCGTGGCACGAACCGGTACTAAAGGTCCCATTTTCAAACTCTACCCCCCTGTGGATCGCCTTTTCGGTTTTAAAAAAATAAAAGAAAATAATGGAAATGTCAAAAAAATTAAAGAAAATAAGTTTCTCATGTGATATGTGGTCTAGTTGTTGGAAAAATTTGCAAATGTGAATTTTGACTTTATTTGCAAAATCTCTCTGAAATTTGTAAAAATGGGCATAACTTTTGCATACTAACTCGGATGAAAAAGTTTTTATATGAAAAATCATCTACTCGAAAAGTTACATCCAAATTTAACCGGGGGAACCCGTTAAACATTTGCAAAATCCTCAAAAACCTAATAGAAAAAAGTTACGGGCCTTTTAAGATCTAGAGTGGAAAAAATTGAAAAAATTTCAAACAGTGGGCAAACTGTGGTCAAACAATGGTCAAACTAATTATTCTAGAATATTATTGTTACTAAATAATTATTTTAGTTATTTCAATTTTGGTCAAATCTGGTCAAACTGTGGTCAAACTGTGGTCAAACTGTGGTCAAACAATGGTCAAACTAATTATTCAAGAAATATTAGTGTTACTAAATAATTATTGTTTTTTAAAACAATAGTTTCAAACTCAAACAGTGAAATGTGTCACTTCATGCTCAAGCAAAATTTCTGAAGGTTAATAGGATTGACATCTTACTATTGTCAGGAAAACAACAAGTGCAGACTCGGAAACGAAGGAGAATAGAACCTGAAAGTTAAGCGTGCTTGGGTTGGAGTAGTGAGAGGGATGGGTGACCGGTCGGGAAGTTAGATGATTTGGAATGAGTGATCCACACTTGAACAGTTAAGAGAGGTGATTAAAGACTAAATCATCAAATAATTCAGAAAAATTAAAAATTAAAAATTAAAAAAAGTTCCAAAATTTTCAAAAAAAAACCTTTAGTACCGGTTGGTAACACCAACCGGTACTAAAGGTCCCCCGTACCAGGGCGCGAGCTCACGCCACGTGGTGGCACTTTAGCGCCGGTTCGTGCCGAACCGGTACTAAAGGGGGGGGGGGCCTTTAGTGCCGAAACGTTAGTGCCGGTTCCATAACCGGCACTAAAGGCCCTTACAAACCGGTACTAATGGTCCATTTTCTACTAGTGGATCTCCGGTGATTTGGATCACGTCGAGTACGCCTTCCTCATCCCCATTCTTTGAACGCTTCCGTGCGTGATCTACAAAGGTATGTAGATGCAACCCGATCACTCGTTGCTAGATGAATTCCTAGATGGATCTTGGTGAAACCGTAGGAAATTTTTTGTTTTCTGCAACGTTCCCCAACAATAGCACTATGGGTAGAATAGAATATGATGATGGGGGATATGTGGAGAAGACAAAAAAAGAGAAAGTCTCACATCAACGAGGCTAATCAATGAGCTATGGAGATGCCCATCAATTGATGTTAATGCAAGGAGTAGGGATTGCCATGCAACGGATGCACTAGAGCTATAAATGTATGAAAGCTCAACAAAAGAAACTAAGTGGGTGTGCATCCAACTTGCTTGCTCACGAAGATCTAGGGCACTTGAGGAGGCCCATTATTGGAATATACAAGCCAAGTTCTATAATGAAAAATTCCCACTACTATATGAAAGTGACAAAACAAGAGACTCCCTATTATGAAGATTATGATGCTACTTTGAAGCACAAGTGTGGCAAAGGATAGTAGCATTGTCCCTTCTCTCTTTTTATCTCATTTTTTGGGGCCTTTTTTTTATGGCCTTTCTCTCTTTTTTTTTATTCCTCACTTGGGACAATGCTCTAGAAAATGATGATCATCACACTTCTATTTTATTTACAACTCAATGATTGCAACTCGATACTAGAACAAAGTATGACTCTATATGAATGCCTCTGGCGGTGTACCGGGATATGCAATGAACCAAGAGTGACATGTATGAAAGAATTATGAACGGTGGCTTTGCCACAAATACTATGTCAACTACATGATCATGCTAAGCAATATGACAATGATGAATGTGTCATGATAAACGGAATGGTGGAAAGTTGCATGGCAATATATCTCGGAATGACTATGGAAATGCCATAATAGGTAGGTATGGTGGCTGTTTTGAGGAAGATATGAGGAGGTTTATATGTGAAAGAGCGTATCATATCACGGGGTTTGGATGCACCGGCGAAGTTTGCACCAACTCTCAATGTGAGAAAGGGCAATGCACGGTACCGAAGAGGCTAGCAATGATGGAAGGGTGAGAGTGCGTATAATCCATGAACTCAACATTAGTCATAAAGAACTCACATACTTATTGCAAAAATCTACAAGTCATCAAAAACCAAGCACTACGCGCATGCTCCTAGGGGGATAGATTGGTAGGAAAAGACCATGCTCGTCCCCGACCACCACTCATAAGGAGGACAATCAAAGAACACCTCGTGTTTCAAATTTGTTACATAACGTTTACCATACGTGCATGCTACGGGAGTTGCAAACTTCAACACAAGCATTTCTCAAATTCACAACTACTCAACTAGCACAACTTTGATGTTATTACCTCCATATCTCAAAACAATCATCAAGCATCAAACTTCTCTTAGTATTCAACACACTCATAAGAAAGTTTTTACTAATCTTGAATACCTAGCATATTAGGATTATTTAAGCAAATTACCATGCTATTTAAGACTCTCAAAATAATTTAAGTGAAGCATGATAGATCAATAGTTTCTATAAAACAAATCCACCACCGTGCTCTAAAAGATATAAGTGAAGTACTAGAGCAAAACTATATAACTCAAAAGATATAAGTGAAGCACATAGAGTATTCTAATAATTTCCAAATCATGTATGGCTCTCTCAAAAGGTGTGTACGGTAAGGATGATTGTGGTAAACTAAAAAGCAAAGACTCAAATCATACAAGACGCTCCAAGCAAAACACATATCATGTGGTGAATAAAAATATAGCTCCAAGTAAAGTTACCGATGGAAGTAAACGAAAGAGGGGATGCCTTCCGGGGCATCCCCAAGATTTGGCTTTTTGGTGTCCTTAGATTATCTTGGGGGTGCCATGGGCATCCCCAAGCTTAGGCTCTTGCCACTCCTTGTTCCATAATCCATCAAAATCTTTCACCCAAAACTTGAAAACTTCACAACACAAAACTTAACAGAAAATCTCATGAGCTCCGTTATCGAAAGAAAACAAAAGACCACTTCAAGGTACTGTAATGAACTCATTATTTATTTATATTGGTGTTAAAACTACTGTATTCCAACTTCTCTATGGTTTATAAACTATTTTACTAGCCATAGATTCATCAAAATAAGCAAACAACACACGAAAAACAGAATCTGTCAAAAATAGAACAGTCTGTAGTAATCTGTAACTAACGCAAACTTCTGGGACTCCAAAAAATCAGCCAAAATAGGACGACCTAGGCAATTTGCTTATTGATCAGTAGAAGTTGGAATAAGTATTTTATCACGTTCAGGTGATATTTAACAATTGTTTTCGTGAACAGAAAGTTTCTGGAAATTTCTGCAAGATCAAATAACTATCATCCAATAAGATCCTATAGGTTTAACTTGGCACAAACACTAATTAAAACATAAAAAAACATCTAACCAGAGGCTAGAACAAAGATTTATTCCTAAACAGAAGCAAAAGAAAAAAAACTAAAAATAAAATTGGGTTGCCTCCCAACAAGCGCTATCGTTTAACGCCCCTAGCTAGGCATAAAAGCAAGGATAGATTTAGGTATTGCCATCTTTGGTTTTCAACTTTTTAGCGGAATCGAGCTCGAATCCGGGAGGTTCTTTACGTTTCCCTTCATATTCTGAAATTTTCAGATCTAAAGAATCCAATCGCTTATTGCAGAGAGTAATCAACATATTCATGCGGTGAATATTTCCGCTAACGTTCTTAAGAGGTTCAAGAGACTTCTGTAAAATCTTAGTAACTTCACAAATTTTTTCAAAAACTTGTGTCTCTTCCTGGGTAGGATGAGGCCCCTTTTGTTGAGGTAGTGTTCCCACTATACCTTCTATAATTTCAAGCGCAATATGGGGATCAATTTCAATAAAATTGCCTTTGGCAACGCAATCCAAGAGTTGTCTATGAGACATATTTAATCCAACATAGAAATTGCGAAGCAAAATTCTCAGGTTCACTTCAAAGGTACAATTATGATAAGACTCCATTATCCTCAACCAGGCATCTTTTAAGTTTTCTCCTTGTCTTTGTTTGAAGTGAAAGACTTCAAACTCAGGGGACAATGGAGTGGATAAGGGACTAGCCATAGCGACAAGCAACGGAAAAGAGGCGAACAAAAAAGAGAGGGCGAATAAAACGGTAAGGGTGAAGTGGGGGAGAGGAAAACAAGAGGCAAATGGCAAATAATGTAATGCGGGAGATAAGGGATTGTGATGGGTACTTGGTATGTTGACTTTTGCGTAGACCTCCCCGGCAACGGCGCCAGAAATCCTTCTTGCTACCTGTTGAGCACTGCGTTGGTTTTCCCTTGAAGAGGAAAGGGTGATGCAGCAAAGTAGCGTAAGTATTTCCCTCGGTTTTTGAGAACCAAGGTATCAATCCAGTAGGAGGCTACGCGCGAGTCCCTCGCACCTACACAAAACAAATAAATCCTCGCAACCAACGCGAATAGGGGTTGTCAATCCCTTCATGGTCACTTACGAGAGTGAGATCTGATAGATATGATAGGATAATATTTTTGGTATTTTTATGATAAAGATGCAAAGTAAAATAAAAGCAAAGGAAATAACAAAGTGTTGGAAGATTAATATGATGAAGATAGACCCGGGGGCCATAGGTTTCACTAGTGGCTTCTCTCAAGAGCATAAGTATTTTACGGTGGGTGAATGAACTACTGTTGAGCAATTGACAGAATTGAGCATAGTTATGAGAATATCTAGGTATGATCATGTATATAGGCATCACGTCCGAGACAAGTAGACCGACTCCTGCCTGCATCTACTACTATTACTCCACTCATCGACCGCTATCCAGCATGCATCTAGAGTATTAAGTTCATGAAAACAGAGTAACGCCTTAAGAAAGATGACATGATGTAGAGGGATAAATTCATGCAATATGATAAAAACCCCATCTTGTTATCCTCGATGGCAACAATACAATACGTGCCTTGTTGCCCCTACTGTCACTGGGAAAGGACACCGCAAGATTGAACCCAAAGCTAAGCACTTCTCCCTTTGCAAGAAAGATCAATCTAGTAGGCCAAACCAAACTGATAATTCGAAGAGACTTGCAAAGATAACCAATCATACATAAAAGAATTCAGAGAAGATTCAAATATTGTTCATAGATAAACTTGATCATAAACCCACAATTCATCGGTCTCAACAAACACACCGCAAAAAAAGATTACATCGAATAGATCTCCACGAGAGAGGGGGAAAACATTGTATTGAGATCCAAAAAGAGAGAAGAAGCCATCTGGCTAATAACTATGGACCCGAAGGTCTGAGGTAAACTACTCACACTTCATCGGAGAGGCTATGGTGTTGATGTAGAAGCCCTCCGTGATGGGTGCCCCCTCCGGCGGAGCTCCGGAACAGGCCCCAAGATGGGATCTCGTGGGTACAGAAGGTTGCGGCGGTGGAATTAGGTTTTTGGCTCCGTATCTGATCGTTTGGGGGTACATATGTATATATAGGAGGAAGAAGTACGTCAGTGGAGAAACGTGGGGCCGTGGCCTCCTGGAAGCTTCTCTTACGTAGGGTCCAAATCTCCTGGATCATGTTTGTTCAAAAAATCACGTCCCGAAGGTTTCATTCCGTTTGGACTCCGTTTGATATTCTTTTTCTGCGAAACTCTGAAATAGGCAAAAAACAGCAATTCTAGGCTGGGCCTCCGGTTTATAGGTTAGTCCCAAAAATAATATAAAAGTGGATAATAAAGCCCAATATTGTCCAAAACAGTAGATAATATAGCATGGAGCAATCAAAAATTATAGATACGTTGGAGACGTATCAGTCATCATTGTCATCATCGTCGTCGCCACCGCCATCGCCGTCGGGGATCATGCACGCTCACAGGCAGCACTACTCTAGTAGTAGTGCTTGCCCAGCCAGCTCCTGAGCCACAACACCTTGTGAGCGTCGGCCATGGCAACGAACCCAACACCCTGGGCCTTGTTGTCAAGCAGGTGGCTGAGAGCTGCCATGAGAACCTCGTCGCTAAAGCCACCTTGGGTCATGACAGCGCCATACAGGCCAGGGTGGACGTCGAGGGGCTTGCACTCCCTGATGGTTGTTGCCACCTCCTTCACCGCCTCAGTCATGCTGCAAAAGACATTGATCTCCTCCTCCATCAGGCCTCCTCTCTTCCTCTTCCTATCATGGACGGGGTCAAATGGCTTGTCAAAGGGCTTCGCAGCGAGCTTGTTAGGGCCATCAAGGACCTCGACGTCCGGTGTCCCAGGGAAGTCTGGCATGGGAGAACCAAGAGGCTCACCCGAGCCCATGGCATGCTTCCCAGTTGCCAGCCCGAAGGAGAAGATGTGCTGCATCTGGCTGTAGTTCTTTATGGGTGTGTTGAGGAACTCAGTGTCCCTTGGGTGGTCCTAAGAATGAAACACAAGTGTTGTTAGTTGCGATTAGGAGTAGGCAATGGTGGACAGTATGAAAAGGAAGAGGGTCGTGAGCTAACCGCGACATGTCCGGCGTAGTGCTCTGCCTCCAGAACTATGGAGCAAGTGTTCTCATCACATGAGACGCCGCTAAGGTCTCTCGGCTTGGACACTTGGATCCATCGACTTCTTCACTTCCTCAGGTGGTTGTACACCTAGGTGGCAGACACCTCTTCCCCACAGAACTCGAACACCTGCTTCGCAACGGTGTTCAAGTGCACCTCCTTGAAGCCCTTGTCAGTCCTAACTCCACTAGAGATGAGCTCACACATCTTGTTCAGTACGAACATGGACATGAATGGCTGCCACTCCATGTTGTTCGACCTACCATCCTTCTTTGCCTTTGCTGTTGCTAGCTTGATTGCAGTGGCAGGAGCAGAAGCAGGAGTTGGGTCAACGAGCACTATTGGCACATAGAGGGAATGAGACGCGAACACCTCTGCATCAGGTGCCATCTCGAACATAGGCTGCGAGTCCTCGACAAACGATGGAGTAAACTGGCTGTCGGACATGACAAGGGCCTGACTAAGATCTTGCGTCTGCGTGGTCATGTCCTACAATCGTAGCACGCATCGATGACAGTAAGCATAGCACACAACATACCCGACAATCCATGAAAGCACATCTGGTTCAACACTATCATAGTAAGCACATGCTTCATCGCTATCATACCAAGCATACCGGACAATCTATGAGCAGGAACATACATCTACAACAAATATCATGCTACAAATGGACCACCAATAGCTACAAATCACAGATCTAAGCATGATTCAACACAAGCACAAGTTTCAACTTCAAACTCTACTACTAATCTAGCCTACCACATGCTTGAACATCTAGCCCTACCACAAATTGCAGCCGCACCATGGCAATCAACCATATTAGCTCACAGATCAGACCACTAATCAACCATGCATCTAGATCAAACCCTAGCTGCAGCTCAGATCTAGCTAGAAGGAACAGAGGGAAAGGGGGATTGAACTCACAGAGGCCATCGCTGCAGCTTGAGGACGAGGGGGGACGGTCGTGGAAGATCAACGCCGGCCGGTGAAGGAGCGCCGACGCCGTGGACCGCCGGCCGAAGAAGATGCGTCGCTTACCTGCTCGTCGGTGCCGATGCGCGTCAGCGGGAAAGCTCGAACGGAGGGAAAATGATGGCGGGAGTTGGGGCGGTGAGGGAGGGGCTAAATAGGGGTGGAATCGCCGGGAGGTGAGCCGAAATCCTCCCACCCATTTTTCGGTGACGCGGGCGAGCTCGCGCCATCTCCCCTGCTCGCACGAGGGGAGAAGTGCGTCGCCCTCCCCCGCCTCGCCCGAGCCAGGCTCGCGAGCTACTGCCGATTCGGGCGTTTCC
The DNA here is from genome assembly GCF_002162155.2 of Triticum dicoccoides. Lineage (NCBI taxonomy): Eukaryota > Viridiplantae > Streptophyta > Magnoliopsida > Poales > Poaceae > Triticum > Triticum dicoccoides. The sequence goes on along the minus strand of NC_041390.1, from coordinate 628,562,389 downwards.
CCTGGGCCTGGCCTAGACGTGCTTTAAGTTCCGTGCGATGCGGGCCGCACAGTGAACGCAGGCAACCAAACGGGCCACTTTCTTCCCGCGCGGGCCAGGCTGGGCCTAATGCGGGCAACCAAACACGCTCTTGGTGTACCGGAAGCCATTGGCATACTTAACAAAGATACACGTTTGTATTTCCCTAAAAAAGAGATACACGTACGCAGGAGATTTGGTTCACATACCTTTGCAAAACACGTACACATAGAAGCAACCAAGCAAGCAATGGAGCCGCATTGAGCTCGGATGATGAGGTGATCCATCATATTTTTTCTTTTTGGTGGCTGGTGTGACTGACATTGGTGTCAAGCTCAGAGATGTTGTATTGTCTTTTTAGTTTTGTCATGTAGGTCCTTACGTAACTTGTACTTTGATCTTTACGATATGAATGAGACACATATTATCAAGAAAAAAATGCAACCAAGGAAGCACGCGTACGCATTTAACGCTTTGCTTCTAGATGCCTTTTGGTTTGGATTTTATTTAATGCTCCCTCCGTTCTAAATTATAAGATGCGTTTTAGATAGGAAAATATAAACTGTATACTGACATTTGAATCCGAAAAAAGTTAAAACATCTTATGATACTGAACGGAGAGAGTAGTAATTTCTATCGCATCGTTAATTTTCGCGCAAGAGTTAGCCAAGCTGAGTAGTGAGTGAGTAGTATCATGGAGGCAAAACCATAGCTTCGATTAAAAAAGTGAGCATTTTATTACTACCTGAATAAAATGGATGGTGCACATAACCCTGACCATTTTCTTCTGCTATCTTAACCCTCTAATCTATCCAATACCGTCTAAAAGGATGCCTTTGGGCAGAAGGATGCATTTGGGCTCCTTCGCTAGCTCTACCGCGCCCTATAACGACACCTATGTCGAATCCATTCTACTGCCGCCGCTAGCCTTGTCGCTGGCGACGATTCCAACCATCCTCAACAGATACATGACCATCAACAGACACAACTTGATCCCACCTCTTCATAAAGCCAATCCGCACAACAAATGGTTGCCGGAACAGCGAACCTGACTCCCTTCGTCATGGTTTGGGTCACCGGCGCCTAATTGCCGGTGTAGCCAGCGTGACATGATTAGTTGAAGGTTATTTATTTGGTCCCTAAAATGTGTCCCCCTAGTTAATTAGTTAGGTTAACTAGTTTTGTTAGGATTAGTTTTAATCCGATGGGCCCTGTAGTTAGTTTGATGAGAGGGGTTGCCTCTGACGAGGGGGTCCCACTTTTCAAATAGCGCTTTGACCTCGTCCATGTCAGCAAAGCATCAGACGACCCACCTAAGACGATTTGTGAACGGTATTGGATAGATAGATCAAGGTGGTTAAGAGAGCAGAAACAATGATCAGGGGTTATGTGAACCATCCATTTTGTTCAAGTGGTAATAAAATGGACTTTTTTTTGTTAGATTACGACATGCGCTAGTTAGGCCAAAACAAGTGAGCTTCCCATGGGAAGCATGCATGCCGTGCTTATTTTTTCTAGAAATCTCGCCATCTTTATTCATCCAAAACAAAGGCCATAGGTATAAGGTTTGGGTTATGAGAATTGCCCAACCCAACATGTCTATCTACACCTAGGTTACAAGCAAACTTGACGACATGATGAGCCTCGAAATTAAAGTTCATATGCTGAAAAATAAAAGAATTGGAATTGAATCTATTACAGCGACTTAATAGTTCATGTGCTATGGCAGCATTTGGACCTCTTGTCCCCTTGATAACATCATTCACCACTTCTTGACAGTCTGATGCCACACAAACATCCTGCACGGCAAGATCATCTGCAAGTGCTAATGCTTCACGACAAGCAAAAGTATTCAGAGTTAGAGGGTCATTGATGCCTTGAAAGACCACAACCGAAGATCCCAAGTATAGAACCGTTTGGTCTCTACAAACTGCCGCGACCGCTCCCCCATGGTGTGATTTTGCGGTAGCCCATCAACATTAATCTTGACAGCGCCATTAGGAAGAGGTAGCCATCGTTCGGGCTGAGCAGATGGAGTTGCTCTTGCCGCGCGACGCTCCTGACTATTATCAAGCTGCCCAGCTCTGCAATTAAGTTATCCAAAAAAAGGTTGTTTTCTGATGTATGTGGTGGTTGCAGTACTGGCAGTGTAGTGCAGCAGGCCGGCCAATGATAGGAAGTAATTGAGCACGTTTTGCAGGCCCGTGCCTGACACTAGCAAGTTACTGCTAGGCCACGCAATGTATGCGTTGTGTAGTGTGTGTGCGTCCATGCGCATATGACTACTGCGGAGGAGAGGAGTGGCATGGCAGAGGTAGAAGAGAAGGCGTACACATGTGGTACGATCGGACAAGAAGAGAGAAGATACTATGGATGAGTTTGGTTACCTGCATCGTTTTTAGTAACTCTGCATATTTGTCCCAGTTGTGCTTTGCTGAGCATATGCACGCAAAATCCAACATCTGCATGTTGACCGGTTGCCTGCATATCCTCTCTCTGCATCGTAACGATGCCTCTATGTGATGCATTTGGTTGCTCAAATTGTATGCGGTCAGATGAGTGCACGTTGTTTGGTTGCATACGAGCATAGAGTTGTGTCCACCTTGTACCCTACTTGGTGAGCTTACCCAATAGTACTACACATTACACACGATCACACCGAGCACACCAACGGCACAACACTGCTATGGTGATGAACTGGACGAAGATGACGAAGTTGGACGATCTACCTTGCCAACCTCAACCTTGTTGCATGCCTGCTCTCGCACATACTTGGAGTAAGCATCTTATGTCACATGCCTAGTCCTAAACCCTCTGTGGCTGTTGTGGCTGCACCATGAAACTTGCTGGTTGCAAGCTTCCCATGAACTGTAAACCCCTGGAACCCTCCCTTCGAACACCGCATACCACTTGCCCTAGCAGTGCAAATGAGAAATAAGTTGAAGCAACAAGCGTTGGAACACACAAACAACAAGCAATGAAGCACTCTAATAAGAGCAAGCAATGAAGCATAGACGCAATGGAAGAGAAGAGCATTAGTAAGTATGCATGATCATACCGCATAGCAAGTTCAACCTATCACTACTTTGGCGTCATCCTACCACCACATCCAAAAGAGGGTGTAATCCTATCACTGCAGGTTAGTAATCACCGTGAGGGGTTAGTATATACCACATCACCAAAATATAAAGACCATAAGATTGTTTTCAAGCCCTAACTACACAAAATATATGTCGCCATCGTCACTGTCGTCCTTGTCGCCATCACCATCATCGTCAAGGATCATGCACGCCGTCGCCACCAATAGAAGTAGCACTAGTAGTAGTGCTTGCCCAGCCAGGTCCTCAGCCAGAGCACCCTGTGGGCGTCTCCCATGGCAACGAACCCAACACCCTGGGCTTTGTTGTCCAGCGAGTGGAGAGAGCCACCATGAGAGCCTTTGGGATGAAGCCACCTTGCTCCATGATGGCGCCAGAGAGCTCAAGGTGGATGTCGACCGTCTTGCTCTCCTTGATGGCAGTGGCCTCCTCCTTCACTGCCTGAGTCATGCTGCTAAAGATGCTCAACTCCTCCTCCATTATGCCCGCTTCCTCTTCCTATCAACCGCAGGAACATGCTCACCATCCTTCTCAGGAGCATAAACGTTGATGGTGTCTGACTCCCGGGTGTCTAGATACTTGGGCATCGGCGAGCCCAACGGCTGACCAGAGCCCATGGCATGCTTGCTGGTTGTCAGCCTGAAGGAGAATATCTACTACACTGGTGGTAGTTCTGGATAGGTGTGTTGAGGAACTCTGTGTCCTTGGGGTGAGCCTAAGGAAGAAACAGGGCAGAGTGGTCAGTTAGTATGGCAATGGTTCATAGGCTTAAATTGTTGGTTACTTAGAATGGCATGGTTTGTGAGCTAACCGCGATGTCTCCTTTGATAGTGCTTTGCCTCCAAAAGGATCGAGCAGGTGTCCTCATCCCATGAAGCACCGTTGAGGTCTCTAAGTTTGGACGCGGTGATCCACCTCACTCACCACTTTCTCCGGTGGTTGTACACCTGGTCGAGGTGACCTTCTATCCACAGAACTCGAACACCTGCTTTGCAACAAGGTTCAAGTGCACCTCCTTGAAGCCCTTGTCAGTCCTCACCCCACTAGCTATGATCTCACACATCTTATTAAGCACGAAAGTGGAGAGGAACGGCTGTCATTTCATGATGTTCCCCCTGCCATACTTCTTCTCCTTTGTGGCTGCCTTTTGAGCAACAACATTGGGCTGAGCCAGCACAAATGGAGGAAACCTTAGGCGGCACCTCAAAAACATCTGAATTGGGAGGCATCTGGTCGATGAGAGGCTGAGAGTCCTGGATGTAGGACGGTCGGAACTGGCTCTCGGACAACACGATGGCCTGACTAAACTCTTGCAGGGTCATGTCCTACAAATGTAAGCATCATCAATACCACAACACACTATACATGGACAATAGAAACTAGTATTAAAACACAGAAGATTGAACTAATCATGGACACATAGATGTTCTTGTTCAACATTTGCACACTAGCATACCACGCATCTAAGCATACTACCATTCCCTCCATGGCCACTAACCCAACTAATCCTACTCCTAGATAAACTCGTGTATCCTAATGACTAGGCCTATCATGCCCATGCTCCTGAATCCTACTCGATGGACACAGACATGAGCGTAAACTCATGCGCCACCAGTACACACACATCATGGTCCATGGACACGCGCCCTCGCCACAACTCGGCACGTCCAGTGCGCGCACACACACTGGTATCCACCGTCGCTGCGTCTTATTTTCTAACATCGCTTGTGATACAAATGTTGCAAATGTTTTCACTTATTCATTATTTATATTAAACTCTTTTACTTTTAATAATTAATTAGTTTACCACAAATTATATGTTATTTTCTTAGTAATACATCTTATAAGTATATAATTATTTTAAATTTTACGTTTTTTCTCTCTAAAAGTACTAGAAAATAAGCATTTCTAATATAATGTTAAGCACTCTCTAATATGTGACCAAAGAGGTTCTCACTACAAAGGATGAAATATTACCATTATAAATGCTCATTTTGTGTTAAACTTAAAATGGAAGACATACTTTCTATGGTGATTTTAGTTCGATATATTACGCAATTTTTCTTTCTCTGGCCCTTAGAAAATTCAAAACATCAACTCATCAATAAATTAAGTTGTGTTGCTGAAAGTATTATAATGTATCTTTATGTTATGACATCGAAATATCTAAATATCTTGGTAGAAAATCATACCAAAATTGGAGGGATCAAACATATAAATATCTTTTCCCTAAACGTAAGCATATATGACGGAGAGCGGCGTTACTGAGAACAGTTGTATCTGAACATGGTATCCTGGTCGTGCGTACATGTCTAGGGATATGGGCTAGTGGGCCCTTTCAAGCATATATGGTGATAGGAAAATGGGTGTGTCAGACGATATACACATATGAACAGTGATGTACGGTAGCCCGCGGGCTTGTTCGGGGTTACGGTGACGACCCGAGCTGTGGATCGCCTCCGTCACGAAAAGCTGCGCCGGGATCAGAATCGTGTTGGCACCGTCTGCTGCAGAAACAACGCCGTCAATGGATCACTAAATGCTCACCGGTGCACAAATTGTGGGGCACTTCGAAATGAGTGATGCTATGCACACGATAAAATCAGGACTATTCACAGACGACGGTTAAGTCAGGCCGTACATGCGTATGCGTGAAACAACACATGACGCTGGATTTACATCTCGTGCACACGTCGGGCACCAGTATTCGAAATATCTCGGTCCTCCAGTTGTAAGTCAACCGTTTCTCCCCATTCCCCACTCTTCCCGACCTCGGCAGCGGAAGGCGAAACAATGGCGACGGCGAGCAGTATGGCCGAGCTTCCAGACCTACGCCACAGCGGGCTCGATTTTTTGCTGGATCCGATAGACAGGTAATGTCTCTACTGTATTATTCTGTTCGATTTGATCCGTAGACACACAAGCACAGGCGTCTAAACGACTGTTTTCGATTTGATGAACACACCATAGACTCCCACTCATAGAGGTCACGGGTGGTGTTGACCAGCTAGATCCGTTGGTTTTGACGGCTGTTGGGCCGTCGGCAGTGGCACACGCCGACTCGTTGTGCGGGGTTGCAGCTGGACAACACGGCGGCTCTGCTGAGCAGATCGATTCCGGCCGCAAGAGGAAGCAGCCGCCTACTGAATCCTTCGAGTCCACCAGAGAGTTGCACCAAGATGGGCATTGTCGTTGTGGAACAGAAGGTATACATAGAAAATCAGTGTTCCTTTGTCTGAATCCATGATTCTGTTTAGTGCCTATGTCTAAAAAGCCTCGTGAGCACTACTACTGCTGTCAGCAAATTGGTCCTCTGTTTTTTGGTAATCCTCCGTGCGTGCAATTGACATACATAGTGTTTTCAAGGCAGATTATGTTGTCCATGTGCGCAATTAGCAAATATATTGTTTTCTGGGCAGACCATGTCATACAAAAGCATGCAGATAATGTTAACACATATCAATGAGACACTGTGGTATGAAAAAGAATAATTGTAACATATCAAAAACTGTCAACACTGGTGGAAAAACAGGCTTCCGTCCAGCCCCATAAGTCGCGAAGCTGTAGGAACCGCGACTAATGGGACCTTTAGTCGCGGTTCTGGAGGTGAACCGCGACCAAAGGCCTGGGCCCAGGGCGCTCGGTGGCCAGCTGGCGCACGTGAGGGTCTTTAGTCGCGGTTGGCCAGGACAACCGCGACTAAAGGCCTTCGGGCACCTTTAGTCACGGTTTGCCAGGCCAACCGCAACTAAAGCCCCTCCCCTATATATACCCATCCAGCAGCCAACACTTAGCCATTTGGAGCCATTCTCTTCACAAGTGGGTGTAGGTTTGCTTTTGGTTCCTCTTATGCACATAAGGTGTTTGATGAAATGCCCCAAGAGCATGAAACAAACATGACATGAAGTGTTGGAGCCACACTCCTCGATCGCGGTTAGCAACTTGATGAACCTTTGATGTGTCATTGATAAAATATGCATGTGTGCAGTTCATTGTTTAATTTATATTGTTTGTAGCTAGTTAGTTTAACAAATGCATGATGGTTAATTATATATTTTATATTATAATAATGCAGATGAATCGGCAATGGATGTACGGTAACCGACTCTCCGGCGAGTTCACTACGGGTTTGAAAGATTTCCTCGTAGTGGCTAATGCGAACAAGCAGGGGGGTTTTGTTATCTGTCCATGTGTTATCTGTAAGAATCAGAAGGGTTACTCTTCCTCAAGAGATGTTCAGATGCATCTGCTTCGGCACGGTTTCATGCCAAGCTATAATTGTTGGACCAAGCATGGAGAAAGAGGGGTTATAATGGAAGAAGATGAAGAAGGGGATGATTTCATCGATGAAAGCTATCTTGCTCATTTCGGTGATACTTTCATGGAGGATGCTGAAGGTGAAGGGGAAGGTGAAGAAGAGGCACGTGATGATCCCGTTGATGATCTTGGTCGGACCATTTCTGATGCACGGAGACGCTGCGAAACTGAAAAGGAGAGGGAGAATTTGGATCGCATGTTAGAGGATCACAGAAAGGCGCTGTACCCCGGATGCGATGATGGTCTGAAAAAGCTGGGCTGCACACTGGATTTGCTGAAATGGAAGGCAGAGGCAGGTGTAGCTGACTCGGCATTTGAAAACTTGCTGAAAATGTTGAAGAATATGTTTCCAAAGGATAACGAGTTGCCCGCCAGTACGTACGAAGCAAAGAAGGTTGTCTGCCCTCTAGGTTTAGAGGTTCTGAAGATACATGCATGCATCAACGACTGCATCCTCTACCGCGGTGAATACGAGAATTTGAATGAATGCCCGGTATGCACTGCATTGCGTTATAAGATCAGAGGCGATGACCCTGGTGACGATGTTGAGGGCCAGAAACCCAGGAAGAGGGTTCCCGCCAAGGTGATGTGGTATGCTCCTATAATACCACGGTTGAAACGTCGGTTCAGGAACAAAGAGCATGCCAAGTTGTTGCGATGGCACAAAGAGGACCGTAAGTCGGACGGGGAGTTGAGACACACCGCAGATGGAACGCAATGGAGAAAGATCGACAGATGGTTCAAAGATTTTGCAGCTGACGCAAGGAACATAAGATTTGCTCTAAGTACGGATGGCATGAATCCTTTTGGCGAGCAGAGCTCCAGCCATAGCACCTGGCCTGTGACTCTATGCATCTACAACCTTCCTCCTTGGTTGTGCATGAAGCGGAAGTTCATTATGATGCCAGTGCTCATCCAAGGTCCGAAGCAACCCGGCAACGACATCGATGTGTACCTAAGGCCATTAGTTGATGAACTTTTACAGCTGTGGGGTGGTGTCCGTGTGTGGGATGAGCACAAACAAGAGGAATTTGACCTACGAGCGTTGCTTTTCGTAACCATCAACGATTGGCCTGCTCTTAGTAACCTTTCGGGACTGTCAAATAAGGGATACAATGCATGCACGCACTGCTTACATGAGACTGAAAGTGTACATTTGCCAAATTGTAAGAAGAACGTGTACCTTGGGCATCGTCGATTTCTTCCGAAAATTCATCCAGTAAGAAAGAAGGGCAAGCATTACAACGGCAAGGCAGATCACCGGCCGAACCCGGGGAAGCCTGAATCCTGGATTAGGAAGGCCCACATGGAGACTTTCGGCAGTTGGTTGAGAAAATATTTAATGAATGACAATGATGTTGTAGATCAGCTGTACATGTTGGCCAAGACACCATCTTCGACTATAACGACTTTCCAAGGGTACGAGATAAATGGGAATACATTTTACACGATCGCCCAAGATAAAAAGAGCACCAACCAAAACAGTGGTGTCCGCTTTGATGCAGCAACCGAGAATGGGCAAAAGGTCACATATTATGGTTACATAGAGGAGATATGGGAACTTGACTATGGACCCTCCTTTAAGGTCCCTTTGTTCCGGTGCAAATGGTTCAAGCTAACAGGAGGTGGGGTAAAGGTGGACCAGCAATACGGAATGACAATGGTGGATTTCAACAATCTTGGTTACCTTGACGAACCATTCGTCCTAGCGAAAGATGTCGCTCAGGTTTTCTATGTGAAGGACATGAGTAGCAAACCGAGGAAACGGAAAGATAAGAAAACGATCAGTACATCATGCGATGATCCAAAGCGCCACATTGTTCTTTCAGGGAAAAGAAACATCGTGGGAGTGGAGGACAAGACAGACATGTCAGAAGATTATAATATGTTTGCTTATCGTGGGTGTTTTTTTAGGGATCGAGAGGGGACGGCGAGGGTTATAAATGTGTTGTCCTCGCCTCCCCTCTCCGTGACGCCGTCGTCTGCCGCCCCGTCTCGCGCTCTACCGCGACACCCTCTCCCACCCCTTCCTCGCCCCCTCCTTTTGCCACCGCCCTTTCGCCACCGCCACCGCCACCGCCCCCCTTCTTCACTTAATTAATTTGTTTTTACTACATGTTTTCAGGACTGACATAATGGCGGACGATAGAGCTGACCCGATTATGGACAACTATGATCCGGACGGTGAAGCACATATGTTCGGCATCATAAACGGCGATATTCTATATGTGCCGACCGGAGAAGAAGAAGATGATATCTCTTCTTATCTGAACCTTGACGGTGAAGATGAAGGGCGCCGTCAGCAAGATGATGCCGAACAAACGTCGATAAACGACGATCTTCAAATGGAAGTAGCAACCACCTCCGGCACCGAGGTATATATATACATTGAGCCTCTGGTGATATAAACTAACTGATTTGAATAAATATGTGTGTACTAACGCGCGCGACTCTTTCTTATTTTAGCCCTCGGCCGGATCGTCGAAACAATCGCGTACGTCGTCAAAGCGTGGCGCAACCAAGACGATGAAACAAGGAGAAACATGCACCATCGAGGTTGTCGACAGTGCAACCGGCAGGCCGCTGGAGCCCCGCAAGAACGCCACCAAGTTTGTCAGCCAATGCGGAGCCATTGTTAGAGACAACATCTCGATCACCGTCCAGGAGTGGAATGAGCCAAAGAAGGCACGAATTGATGGTTTCACTTTTGTCGATAAGAGAACAAAAAAAGATTGCTTCAAGAAGCTTATGGAACATTTCGTTCTACCTCCGGAATACAACAAATTCGATGAGGAGGGTAACAAGATTGAGGAAAACAAGGAGAGGAGGAGGCTAGTCAAACAGTTCGCTCTTCATAAGATGGCCGACGCATTCCGGAAATTCAAGCAAAATCTAGCCCATGACTTTGTCAAGCAGAACAAGACTCCGGATTTCAAAGGACAATATGAGAAACTGAAACATGATTGGCCAGAATTTGTGAAGCAAAAGAAATCGGAGCAGTTCATTCAAATATCGAAAAAAAATAAGGAAAATGCGGCTAAGAAGGAGTACAATCATGTTATGGGGCCAGGAGGGTATCGCATTTGGGTGCCTAGGTTGGAGAAGATGGAGAATGAGCTGAGGGCGCGAGGAATCCGTCCAGGTACAGAGGGATGGGACCCAAGGGCCAAAAGCTGGTGGTACGGGCATGGGGGAACGCTGAACCCGGAGACAGGGGAGTGTGTTTACCGGGGCAAATTAATTAAACCCACCCAAGCCCTTATTAACGCAATGAGGGATGCTCAACAGGGGAAGATCAAGTTCAACAGAGAGAACGACACGCTGACAAAAGCCCTCGGGAATCCTGAACACGGAGGACGTGTACGAGGCATGGGGCACATTCCGTGGAAAATAGGGTTCCCCCAGAACGATGACCCGTACGGTTACAGAAGCCGTAAGAGAAAGATGGATCGGGAAGCAGATGTTGTGGCGCGGTTGGCATCGAAAATGGATGTGATGAAGAAAACCATGAGTGTACTAGTAGCCGAAAGAGATGCAGCTCGGGTGCAGCATGAAGATCATCCAGCGGATCTCGGAAGCCAGCAGCGGAGAAGCAGCGTGGCTTCCACAGAGGCCCCACCGGCTGGTGCAGATGCACCGACGATCGAAATTACTGCACCGGAGCCTCTGGTGGTCGAAATTACTGCACCGGAGCCTCTGGTGGTCGAAATTACTTCACCGGAGCCTCCTCGCTACCCCGTGGACGATATAAAGGAGATGAAAGAATGTCATCTGTATTATCCTATCGGGAACATGTCCATGAAGGTAGCCATCGGCAGTGCTTTACCATGTTTACCTGGAGCACTCCACCACAACAACCCCATTCAAGATGGCTATGCTCGTGTCACGGTGGAGGACATAGTCCAAGGGTTTGAGGACCTGGAGATTGACATTGCTACACCTGAAGGGGAGAAAAGACTTGGAGATGTCAAGCGCCATTTCATTCTATGGCAAAAGAAGTTTATCAAGTTTCCAGGCGAGGCGCCAAGGACAACAAGTCCACCCCCCTACGATGGTGGTGGTGGCGGTGGCGGTGGTGGTGGTGGTGGTGGTGGTGGTGGCGGTTCACCTACACCTCCGTCACGTCAGCCGACGCCGCCCCCCAGTCCACAACGTCCGGCGGGTGATCAGCCGCCGCCCCCCAGTCCTCGTCCGGCGGGTGATCAGACGCCGCCCCCCAATCCACCTCCGGCAAAGAAGCAGAAGCAGTCCTGGATTATTAACCCGGACCCTTATGTACCTAAGACCACAAAGGTACCGGAGCCATCACTGAAGCCTCTCCCCACAAGGCCTTGGGAACGTAGTGCCGAGGAAGTCGACGCGGCCGCGGCTGCTGATTTGGAGAAATGGAAGGCGGACTGCAAGAAGAAAAGAGAGCCCGAGCCCAAGCCAGTATTTTCTGATGAGCAAAAGAAGGGGGCTAAGTCATTTTTGAGCACACCGTCCCAAGCCGCGAAGAATCTGCCTAACGACTATGCACGTGAACTTCGCAGGCAGGCACTCATGTTCAAGGAGAACAAAGAGCGGGAGAAGGCCGAAAGTAAAAAAAGCGGGAAACAAGTTGCCCAGCTCGGGGAACAAAGTAAACAATCGATTGCCCCGCTTATAGTGGAAGCCTTCTGTCCGGATGCCCCCGAGATCATACAAGCTGCGGCAGCACAGGGATTGACTGTAACAAGTGCCAGAGAACAAGCGGCCAACTTAGGTATTACTCTTCGTGAACTGTTAGGCCTTGATGAGGCGCCAGTGAAGGAGGTAGTAATTACATATGTCAAGAATGGGCCTCTCGTCGAGCCTGCGCAGGAAAAGGATCTACCTCCACAAATGAAAGGTCTGCTGAAATGGTACAAGGGTTACATAAAAAATAAAAACGCCAAAGAATATATTTATGCGGAAGTTAGACATGAGCATCACTTCAAACATTACTATGTACAAATTGAACTGAGTGAATTGTTCCAGCTTTTCAATCTGCGCGAGCTCGATAAATCTATCATCAGTTGCTACGTTCTGTAAGTGATTTATTAATTTCTACCCCATCTCGTTCATATTGCCTGCACTATATATATGTCCTAACTATATTGTTGTGTCTGCTATTATACATGCAGAATGAAGATTAAGGAATGCAGAGTAAGGAACATCCATGATGTTGGGTTCATTGACCCACACATCGTTAATGGACATGTGTTGGAGCGTCACCCCGCCGACGTGGAGGCAGACCTGTGGCACTTTCTTACAAAGCAGGAACTCAAAAGTGATATTCTATTTCCTTACCATTTTGAGTGAGTGTTTCTGTCTTGAGCACATTCTCTTTTGTTTATTCCATGCATGCTATGTGGCCGGCTAATCGATGAGTTATGCATGACGTACTGTGCATGTATCGTGTCCGCAGGTTCCACTGGATTCTGCTAGTAATTAAAGTTAACACCTCAGAATGTCTCGTCCACGACTCTGTGAATATGGATCCAAAGCTTTGGGGCGGCATGAGAAGAATGCTGCAGAAGTAATTATTTTCATTCATTTGCGCTCTATATCGATCGGCCTATTTCGTTCATTTCCTAATATCAAGTAACTAATTAATAACTCTCTTGTTCATTTAATTTTCTTTGCCTCGTAGGGTTTGGAGACGGTTCGTAGATACAAAGGTCGGTGAATTCAAAAAAGAGCTAGAATTCAAAATGTTAAAGGCTAAGAATGCTGGGGATATTCAGCCACCGGAGACCAATCTATGTGGATACTATGTCTGTGAGATGATCCGGAGATACACCTCTGAGCGGGTTCCGAGTGATACCAATGCTCAGAGGATTAACCTCCGGTGGATGCTTAGTCCAGAAGCTCGCTTCCGACCACTTCAAGAGGAACTAGCTGGATGGTTCAGCAGGGAAGTCCTCCATCCTAAAGGAGAACACTATTACGAGGACGTAGAACTTTATATGCATTAAATCATGTATGGAAACTTGTTCAAAATTGTATATGGTCATCCGATGATATTGAATATATATTGTATATTCCTCTTGAATTCTTTTTGGTTCTAATTTCAAATTTATTTGAAATTGTACATTCATATGCATGTATGTAGTACCGTAGAATATATGAAACTCCTTCAAAATTAAAATAAAGCACAAAAGAAATAAAACAATACAAATTAAACAGAAAACAGGTTTAGGGGGGGGCTAAAACCCTAAACCTGTGGCGGCCTTTAGTCGCGGTTGGCCAGAAGAACCGCGACTAAAGGTCCTCCGCCCCGACGGCCGCCTGGCGCCCACGTGGACGGGCCGTTAGTCGCGGTTCTTAAGCAGCCGCGACTAAAGGTGGGGGGCTTTAGTCGCGCTTATTTGGTCGCGGTTGCGCAACCGCGACTAATGGCAGTTGCGAACCGCGACCAAAGGCCTTTTTTCCACCAGTGCAATTTAACTTCAAAAAAAGACCCTGACTGGTCTTTGATTTGCTGAACATGCCATGGGTTCCCGCTCTGAGAGGTCAATGCGGATGTTGAGCAGCCAGATATATTGGTTTCAATGGTTGTTGGGCCGTCCGCACCACTATGTGCTGACTCGTCATGCGTGGTTCTGGTTGGACAACTTGGTGGCGCTGCTGAGCAGAGCGGTTCCGCCGGCAAGAGGAAGCAGTCGCCAACTCAATGCGTCGAGCCCACAAGGAAGGTGAACCCAGAGGCACCACGGTGGACCAGAAGGTATAAATATAATTAATAGTCTTTTTTTCTATGTACTCGTGGTTCTGATTGTTAGTGTTTATGTCCATATATGTCTAGCTGGCATCATTAGCTGAAAAAATTGTTTCCACCATCTGTAAAACTGTAAATTTAATTTCAGGTTAAGAGTTTGGCGTGCCCCTCTGGATAGGGCACCCTGTCCAGGCAGGGTCACTCCATTAGAAGAAACAATTAGGAGGTACGCTGATAAACCCTTGGACAATGTAGTGAAGCCAAATATTGGGATGAGTTTTGACTCACTTGGGGAAGCGTGTGATTTCTATAACCTCTATTCTTGGGAGCTTGGAATTGGTATACGATATGGCAAGAGCCGTCTGAATATGGGGTGGACAAAGTGTATGCAGGAGATTGTTTGTGGATGCTCGGTTAGCACTTACTACCATTAGTAAAACTTTGTAGATTTTTTTACATATTGCTATCAACATAATTTCATTTCCTATACCTGACATGGAGAAAAAATGTCAACTTCCAGGGGAAGCCTGAGCAGCAGAATAGCCGGTCCTGCCGGTGTGAGTGCCCTGCCATGATCAGATTGCTTAGATCTGTAGACAATGTATGGCTCATTGCTGAGCACCGTTCCAGCCGCAACCATTCATTGTCTCTTACTTGCGGTGAGAAAGTTCATTGGCCATCACACAAGCACATAGATGTGTAGATGAAGGATTTGGTGAAGCAGCTTAGGGCGAACAATGTGAACCCCAACAAGGTGTACAACATAGTTGGCAGCTTTTGTTGTTCAACCTAGAATGTGCCTTTCACAAAGTGGACACTGCGCAATCTGTGTGGGTGGATAAGTCGAGACCAGGCTAACGATGATGTAAATAAGACACTAGCTGTGTTCAAAGAGATATGGCAGAACGACCGAAAATTTACCTACTGAGTACAAGGTGATGAAGAAAGCAGGATCAAGAACCTTATGTGGACAAATGGGAACAACAAGCCACCTCGAATTGTGCACAGATGGTATAAGTGGCATGTTCTTAAGAAAGCAAAAGAGAATCTTGGTCCATTATTGTACACCAGCAAGCGTGAGTTCAGGTCCGAATTCCACAAAATAGTGAATCGCGTGATAAGTGTGGAGAAGTTTGAGACTGCATGGGGCTTGCTGATTGAGAAAAACAATTTGAAGTCCCACAATTACATGACAAATCTGTTGGAAATATGCCCTAGAGGCAATAATAAATTGATTATTATTATATTTCCTTGTTCATGATAATCGTTTATTATCCATGCTATAATTGTATTGATAGGAAACTCAGATACATGTGTGGATACATAGACAACACCATGTCCCTAGTAAGCCTCTAGTTGACTAGCTCGTTGATCAATAGATGGTTACGGTTTCCTGACCATGGACATTGGATGTCATTGATAACGGGATCACATCATTAGGAGAATGATGTGATGGACAAGACCCAATCCTAAGCCTAGCACAAGATCATGTAGTTCGTATACTAAAGCTTTTCTAATGTCAAGTATCATTTCCTTAGACCATGAGATTGTGCAACTCCCGGATACCATAGGAGTGCTTTGGGTGTACCAAACGTCACAACGTAACTGGGTGACTATAAAGGTGCACTACGGGTATCTCCGAAAGTGTCTGTTGGGTTGGCACGAATCGAGACTGGGATTTGTCACTCCGTGTAAACGGAGAGGTATCTCTGGGCCCACTCGGTAGGACATCATCATAATGTGCACAATGTGATCAAGGAGTTGATCACGGGATGATGTGTTACGGAACGAGTAAAAGAGACTTGCCGGTAACGAGATTGAACAAGGTATCGGGATACCGACGATCGAATCTCGGGCAAGTGTCGTACCGATAGACAAAGGGAATTGTATACGGGATTGATTAAGTCCTTGACATCGTGGTTCATCCGATGAGATCATCGTGGAACATGTGGGAGCCAACATGGGTATCCAGATCCCGCTGTTGGTTATTGACCGGAGAGTCATCTCGGTCATGTCTGCATGTCTCCCGAACCCGTAGGGTCTACACACTTAAGGTTCGGTGACGCTAGGGTTATAGAGATATTAGTATGCGGTAACCCTAAAGTTGTTCGGAGTCCCAGATGAGATCCCGGACGTCACGAGGAGTTCCGGAAGGGTCCGGAGGTAAAGAATTATATATAGGAAGTGCTATTTCGGCCATCGGGACCAGTTTCGGGGTCACCGGTATTGTACCGGGACCACCGGAAGGGTCCCGGGGGTCCACCGGGTGGGGCCACCTGCCCCGGGAGGCCACATGGACTGTAGGGGGTGCGCCTTGGCCTATATGGGCCAAGGGCACCAGTCCCAAAAGGCCCATGCGCCATGAGTCAAGGAAAAGGAAGAGTCCTAAAGGGGGAAGGCACCTCCGAGGTGCCTTGGGGAGGTGGGACTCCTCCCTGGCCGCACCCTTCCTTGGAGGAAGGGCCAAGGCTGCGCCTCCCCCTCTCCCTTGGCCCTATATATAGTGGGGGGAAGGGAGGGCAGCCCAACCTAAGCCCTGGCGCCTCCCTCTCCCTCCCATGACACATCTTCCTCCTCCCGCAGCACTTGGCGAAGCCCTGTTGGAATCCCGCTACTTCCACCACCACACCGTCATGTTGTTGGATCTCCATCAACCTCTCCTCCCCCTTGCTGGATCAAGAAGGAGGAGACATCACTGCTCCGTACGTGTGTTGAACGCGGAGGTGCCGTCCGTTCGGCGCTAGGATCATCGGTGATTTGGATCACGACGAGTACGACTCCATCAACCCCGTTCTCTTGAAAGCTTCCGCGCGCAATCTACAAGGGTATGTAGATCCACTCCTCCCTCATTGCTAGATGACTCCATAGATAGATCTTGGTGACACGTAGGAATTTTTTTGAATTTATGCTACATTCCCCAACAGTCGAGCATGAGTCGTATGGCAGATACGATCAACATGAAGATGTTCACCGATGATGACTAGTCCGTCTCACGTGATGATCGGACACGGCCTAGTTGACTCGGATCATGTAATCACTTAGATGACTAGTGGGATGTCTATCTAAGTGGGAGTTCATAAGAAGAACTTAATTATCCTGAACATAGTCAAAAGGTCTTCGCAAATTATGTTGTAGCTCGCGCTTCAGTTCTACTGTTTAGATATGTTCCTAGAGAAAATTTAGTTGAAAGTTGATAGTAGCAATTATGCGGACTAGGTCCGTAAACTGAGGATTGTCCTCATTGCTTCATAGAAGGCTTATGTCCTTAATGCACCGCTCAGTGTGCTAAACCTGAACGTTGTCTGTGGATGTTGCGAACATCTGACATACACATTTTGATAACTACGTGATAGTTCAGTTAAACGGTTTAGAGTTGAGGCACCGAAGACGTTTTGAAACATCGCGAAACATATGAGATGTTTCGAGGGCTGAAATTGGGATTTCAGGCTCGTGCCCACGTCAAGAGGTATAAGACCTCCGACAATTTTCTTAGCCTGCAAACTAAGGAGAAAAGCTCAATTGTTGTGCTTGTGCTCAGATTGTCTGAGTACAACAATCGCTTGAATCAAGTGGGAGTTGATCTCTCAGATGAAATAGTGATGGTTCTCCGAAGTCATTACCACCAAGCTGCTAGAGCTTCGTGATGAACTATGATATATCAGGGACATATATGATGATCCTTGAGATATTCGCGATGTTTGACACCGCGAAAGTAGAAATCAAGAAGGAGCATCAATTGTTGATGGTTGGTGAAACCACTAGTTTCAAGAAGGGCAAGGGAACAAAGGGATACTTCATGAAACGGCAATTCAGCTGCTGCTCTAGTGAAGAAACCCAAGGTTGAACCCAAACCCGAGACTGAGTGCTTCTGTAATAAGGGGAACAACCACTGGAGCAGAATTACCCTAGATACTTGGTAGATGAGAAGGCTGGCAAGGTCGATAGAAGTATATTGGATATACATTGTGTTAATGTGTACTTTACTAGTACTCCTAGTAGCACCAGGGTATTAGATACCGGTTCAGTTGCTAAGTGTTAGTAACTCGAAATAAAAGCTACGGAGTAAACGGAGACTAGCTAAAGGTGAGATGACGATATGTGTTGGAAGTATTTCCAAGGTTGATCAAATATCGTACGCTCCCTCTACCATCGAGATTGGTATTAAAACCTAAATAATTGTTATTTGGTGTTTGCGTTGAGCATAGACATGACTGGATTATGTCTATCGCAATACGGTTATTCATTTAAGGAGAATAATGGTTACTCTGTTTATTTGAATAATACCTTCAATGGTCTTGCACCTAAAATGAATGGTTCATTGAATCTCGATCATAGTGATACACATGTTCATGCCAAAAGATATAAGATAGTAATGATAGTACCACCTACTTGTGGCACTGCCACGTAAGTCATATCGGTATAAAACGCATGAAGAAGCTCCATGTTGATGGATCTTTGGGCTCACTCGTTTTTGAAAAGTTTGAGGCATGCGAACCATGTCTATTGGTGTATATGCATGAAGAAACTCCATGCAAATGGAGCGTTTGGACTCACTTGATTTTGAATCACTTGAGACATGCAAATCATACCAAATGGGCAAGATGACTGAAAGCCTCGTTTTCAGTAAAATGGAACTAGAAAGCAACTTGTTGGAAGTAATACATTTTGATGTGTGCAGTCCAATGAGTGCTGAGGCATGTAGTGGATATCGTTATGTTCTTACTTCACAGATGATTTGAGTAGATGTTGAGTATATTTACTTGATGAATCACGAGTCTGAATTATTGAAAGGTTCAAGTAATTTCAGGGTGAAGTTGAAAGATCGTCGTGACAAGAGGATAAAATATCTATGATATGATCATAGAGATGAATATCTGAATTATGAGTTTGGCACAGAATTAAGACATTGTGGAAATTGTTTCACAACTAATACAGCCTGGAACACCATAGTGTGATGGTGTGTCCGAACATCATAACTGCACCCTATTGGATATGATGCATACCATGATGTCTCTTATCGAATTACCATGATAGTTTATGGGTTAGGCATTAGAGACAACGACATTCACTTTAAATAGGGCACCACGTAATTCCGATGAGATGACACCATATGAACTATGGTTTAGAGAAACCTAAGCTGTCATTTCTTAAAAGTTTGGGGCTGTGACGCTTATGTGAAAAAGTTTCAGGCTGATAAGCTCGAACCCAAAGCGGATAAATGCATCTTCATAGGACACCCAAAACAGTTGGGTATACCTCCTGTCTCAGATCCGAAAGCAATAAGGGATTGTTTCTAGAATCGGGTCCTTTCACGAGGAAAAGTTTTTCTCAAAAGAATTGAGTGGGAGGATGGTGGAGACTTGATGAGGTTATTGAACCGTCTCTTCAACTAGTGTGTGGCAGAGCACAGGGAGTTGTTCCTGTGGCACCTACACCAATTGAAGTGGAAGCTTATGATAGTGATCATGAAACTTCAGATCAAGTCACTACCAAACCTCATGGGATGACAAGGATGCGTACTACTTCAGAGTGGTACGTAATCCTGTCTTGGAAGTCATGTTGCTAGACAATAATGAACCTACGAGCTATGTAGAAGCGATGGTGGGCCCGGATTCCGATAAATGGCTCGAGGCCATAAAATCCGAGAGAGGATCCATGTATGAAAACAAAGTGTAGACTTTGGCAGAACAGCTCGATGGTCGTAAGGCTGTTGAGTGCAGATGGATTTTAAAAGGAAGACGGACAATGATGGTAAATGTCACCATTAAGAAAGCTCGACTTGTCATTAAGATGTTTTCCGACAAGTTCAAGGAGTTGACTACGATGAGACTTTCTCACTCGTAGCGATGCTAAGAGTCTGTTGGAATTATATTAGCGATTACTGCATTATTTATGAAATCTTGCAGATAGGATGTCAAAACATTGTTTCCTCGACATTTTTTTGAGGAAAGGTTGTATGTGATACAAACCGGAAGGTTTTGTCAATCCTGAAAGATGCTAATAAGTATGCAAAGCTCCAGCAATCCTTCTAGGGACTGGAGTAAGCATCTCGGAGTTGGAATGTATGCTTTGATAAGATGATCAAAGTTTTGGGTGTATACAAAGTTTATGAGAAACTTGTATTTCCAAAGAAGTGAGTGGGAGCACTATAGAATTTCTGATAAATATATGTTGACATATTGTTGATCAGAAATGACGTAGAATTTCTGGAAAGCATATAGGGTTATTTGGAAAGTATTTTTCAATGGAAAGCCTGGATTAAGCCACTTGAACATTGAGCATCAAGATCTATAAGGATAGATCAAAATTCTTAATGGTACTTTCAAATGAGCACATACCTTGACATGATCTTGAAGGTGTTCAAGATGGATCAGTCAAAAAAGGAGTTCTTGCCTGAGCTGTAAGGTATGAAGTTAAGACTTAAAGCTCGACCACGGCAGAAGAAAGAGGAAGGACGAAGGTCGTCCCCTATGCTTTTATCATAGGCTCTCTACAGTATGCTATGCTGTGTACCGCACCTGAAGTGTGCCTTGCCATGAGTCAGTCAAGGGGTACAAGAGTGATCCAAGAATGGATCACAAGACAGCGGTAAAAGTTATCCTTAGTAACTAGTGGACTAAGGAATTTTCTTGATTATGTAGGTGGTAAAAGAGTTCGTCGTAAAGGGTTACGCCGATGCAAACTTTGACACTAATCCAGATTATTCTGAATAGTAAACTGGATTCGTATAGTAGAACAGTTGTTTGGAATAGCTCCAAATGTAGCGTAGTAGTTGCATCTACAAGATGACATAGAAATTTGCGAAGTACATACGGATCTGAATGTTGCAGACCCGTTGACTAAAACCTCTCTCACAAGCAAAACATGATCAAACCCAGAACTCATTGAGTCTTAATCACATGATGATGTGAACTAGTTTAGTGACACTAGTAAACTCTTTGGATGTTGGTCACATGGCGATGTGACCTGTGAGTGTTAATCACATGACGATGTGAACTAGATTATTGACTCTAGTGTAAGTGGGAGACTGTTGGAAATATGCCCTAGAGGCAATAATAAATTGATTATTATTATATTTCCTTGTTCATGATAATCGTTTATTATCCATGCTATAATTGTATTGATAGGAAACTCAGATACATGTGTGGATACATAGACAACACCATGTCCCTAGTAAGCCTCTAGTTGACTAGCTCGTTGATCAATAGATGGTTACGGTTTCCTGACCATGGACATTGGATGTCATTGATAACGGGATCACATCATTAGGAGAATGATGTGATGGACAAGACCCAATCCTAAGCCTAGCACAAGATCATGTAGTTCGTATGCTAAAGCTTTTCTAATGTCAAGTATCATTTCCTTAAACCATGAGATTGTGCAACTCCCGGATACCGTAGGAGTGCTTTGGGTGTACCAAACGTCACAACGTAACTGGGTGACTATAAAGGTGCACTACGGGTATCTCCGAAAGTGTCTGTTGGGTTGGCACGAATCGAGACTGGGATTTGTCACTCCGTGTAAACGGAGAGGTATCTCTGGGCCCACTCGGTAGGACATCATCATAATGTGCACAATGTGATCAAGGAGTTGATCACGGGATGATGTGTTACGGAACGAGTAAAAGAGACTTGCCGGTAACGAGATTGAACAAGGTATCGGGATACCGACGATCGAATCTCGGGCAAGTGTCGTACCGATAGACAAAGGGAATTGTATACGGGATTGATTAAGTCCTTGACATCGTGGTTCATCCGATGAGATCATCGTGGAACATGTGGGAGCCAACATGGGTATCCAGATCCCGCTGTTGGTTATTGACCGGAGAGTCATCTCGGTCATGTCTGCATGTCTCCCGAACCCGTAGGGTCTACACACTTAAGGTTCGGTGACGCTAGGGTTATAGAGATATTAGTATGCGGTAACCCTAAAGTTGTTCGGAGTCCCGGATGAGATCCCGGACGTCACGAGGAGTTCCGGAAGGGTCCGGAGGTAAAGAATTATATATAGGAAGTGCTATTTCGGCCATCGGGACAAGTTTCGGGGTCACCGGTATTGTACCGGGACCACCGGAAGGGTCCCGGGGGTCCACCGGGTGGGGCCACCTGCCCCGGGAGGCCACATGGACTGTAGGGGGTGCGCCTTGGCCTATATGGGCCAAGGGCACCAGTCCCAAAAGGCCCATGCGCCATGAGTCAAGGAAAAGGAAGAGTCCTAAAGGGGGAAGGCACCTCCGAGGTGCCTTGGGGAGGTGGGACTCCTCCCTGGCCGCACCCTTCCTTGGAGGAAGGGCCAAGGCTGCGCCTCCCCCTCTCCCTTGGCCCTATATATAGTGGGGGGAAGGGAGGGCAGCCCAACCTAAGCCCTGGCGCCTCCCTCTCCCTCCCATGACACATCTTCCTCCTCCCGCAGCACTTGGCGAAGCCCTGTTGGAATCCCGCTACTTCCACCACCACACCGTCATGTTGTTGGATCTCCATCAACCTCTCCTCCCCCCTTGCTGGATCAAGAAGGAGGAGACATCACTGCTCCGTACGTGTGTTGAACGCGGAGGTGCCGTCCGTTCGGCGCTAGGATCATCGGTGATTTGGATCACGACGAGTACGACTCCATCAACCCCGTTCTCTTGAAAGCTTCCGCGCGCAATCTACAAGGGTATGTAGATCCACTCCTCCCTCGTTGCTAGATGACTCCATAGATAGATCTTGGTGACACGTAGGAAATTTTTTGAATTTATGCTACGTTCCCCAACAAAATCCTTATCTAATATGGCATAAGTGGGCAAAGCCGCATTTCAAAGGTTTCATTATTACAACCTTATTTTTCATGTCAAAGTCAAGTCTTCTGCGCCAAAATGACTAGCACACAACGTAGCGAGAGTGCGAATATTATGTTGAAGATTTACATGCCGCAAGCAAGCCCAATGCATGCGTTCATGCGATAGTACATGAGGCTTCAATTCGACTGAGAATCGGATGAGAGCTTCAAAGAGAAAAGGACAAGAATTGTGAGCGATACTTATGTAGATGCTCATTTATATTTTTGTGGTTCTTGTTTGTCTCGTCCGAGAAGCTGACATTCTACCTATTTTTTTGTCCGACTACAGAGTGTTGTTGTGATGAGAACAAATGTTGCTATCGAGAGGCATGCAAGTAAAGTTTATACAAGAAAGATGTTTCAGCTATTCAGTGAGAACCTCTTCAAAGGTGGACCATACCAGGTAGAAGAAGTTGTGAGGAAGAAGAAATACATCACGGGGCACAATGACGCCGACAAACGTGAGAAATGGAGTAAAGTTGATTTCGAGGTGACCATATCAAATGATGGTGTCTGTTTCGACTGTGAATGTGGGCAGTTGACCCACATGGCCACACGGGGATGCTATGTTGCCATGCTATGAAGGTTATTTTCTCACTGCGATATTAATCAAGTAAACCTTGTCCTGTCATATATTTGATTTGAAACGAAGCCCTTATGCTTGCCCATGGATTCAGGTGATGGACTAGTTGGCGTGCCGGAGATACCCAAGTGGCACATCATTAAGAAATGGACTGAGTGAGCAAATGAGATTCTGCAGTATATGCAAACTGCCAGGACATAAGAATACCACCTGCCCGGAGAGGTGCGATGTGCCAAAGAAGCTCGCAAGCTTGTGACATGCAAGAACTATGGCATTACAGGACACCGCCGTACTTCCTGCACGAGGCCCATCCTGAGAAATGCATCTTAATACTTTTTCCCAGCTATGTGTAATGTTAGAATAATAATAATTGATGATTTTCTAGTTGATGACTTGTGTTTGAACCTTCACACTTGTTCCTCCTTGTTGCAGTCTATTTGCATTCTGAACTTAATAATTTGAATTTCATGAAATCTATAGACAGTTGTATTGGTGAGACGAATTTTTTCCCACACATGACCACTCCTGGCATTTCAAAATATACTGGCGCCTTGGTTTTACTGGGTGTATGCTTGCTGAGCTTTCAATCACTGGTTGGTGCTACTAGAGTAAATTTTGCTATTACACGTGTCTGTGTTGGGTCCAGCTGGACGCCCGTAAGCGCCTCATTAATTCAAAATTCAAAACACGTATGCCACTGGTCCTGGATTTCTTCTGTGGGGAAGGGAAGGGGCTGCGGGTCGTAATTATCAACGCACCGACCAGGTGGGTGGCCGTTCGCTCATCCATCAACCAGCAGCGGGATAGGTAGGCTCACGAAAACGGCTGATCCGTCCGCATTTTTCCCGTTCCACTACGACACAGTGGTTGAGCACCGCTTTACTGCACGGGACCCACCATTGAATACAATGTAAATATGGTATCGGGAACACAAAATACACGCGCATCCCAATGAAAACCAACGGACAAGATTCCGGGCTCAGCTGTACTCATGATCAGAAACGAATTTTCGTATATGATGGACCATATTCACCGATAAGTTCAGTTGTGACACTTAATATAATATAAAAATTTGTATGCAGTGGCATCCAAATACCTAAATATCTTGGTAGAATATTCTGTAGTTACCCTGACAGAGGATCCACTAAAATACATGCAAGACCGTTATCTATATAATGAGCGGGTCTAACAATAGAAATATCCTAATAGAGGTCATGCCGAGTTGATCCTAGGAGGACTAGGAACATCATAAATAGGTAGAAGTGAAGCTCGAATTCTGGATGCCTTTGCGCTCCCTAGCTAGCTACGTCGTGCCCCGTAGCAACATCTATGTCAAACCCGTTCCATTGCCGCCGAGAGCCTCGTCTCCAACCATCCTCGGCAGACACATGACCACCAACAATCGCAACTTGTTCCCAGCTCTTCATATCCGCGCAACAAATGGTTGCCGGAACAGCGAACCCGAGCCCCTCCACCATGGTTTGGGTCACCGGCGGTTAATCGCCGATGTAGCCACGTGTACATTGTCACACTGCCCGCCCTCCAAAGATGCCTAGAGGACAAGCCAGACGCAGCAAAGCGACGCCCCAGTAGCGGATTCCCCATGAGTAGGGGGCGGGAGACAACCATCTCGAGGCACATCACGACCTACATGTAACACCGGCGAGACCCAGGAAGGTAACCCGATTGGGAGTCAGAGGATCCATAGTACCGGCAACCTCCCAAACTTCATATTCATCATTTTCTAAAGAAAGAGTGAGAGGGATTTCTTTATGATAAGTTTAGGGTTATTTAGGTGAATATCCAATCCGGTGCCCAGACTTAGATGAGCCAAGTGAACAGTAACATGA
Source organism: Triticum dicoccoides (assembly GCF_002162155.2). Lineage (NCBI taxonomy): Eukaryota > Viridiplantae > Streptophyta > Magnoliopsida > Poales > Poaceae > Triticum > Triticum dicoccoides. The sequence continues at coordinate 628,536,985 of NC_041390.1, read as the reverse complement.
TTAAAAATACATAAAAACAATAAATTTCCAAAAAAAATGCAATCGCCTAGGTGGCCGGACCGGACGACTCATCCTTCCAGCGCTTTACTGCACGCCTCAGCCAACACGACGCCGTGCAGTAAAGCGCTGGAAGGATTCTATTTGATTCAATTATAGCTTGGTTCACAACCACGATTCTATTTGATTCGAAGGCAACTTTTTTTTGCGAGACGATTCGAAGGCGACGTTGTAGCATACGTATATGGATAATCAACTAACGTCCCAAAACAAGTGAGATCTGACAGTGCTATGCAGGCCGGCCAATTAATCGAGCACGTTCTGTTCGTGCCCGGAAATAAACGTGCCAAACTAGCTACCTGGCCACGTATGTATTTGTGTACATCCACGTGCACGTTTGTGTGATTGGTGTAGAGGAGTGGGCGGCTGAACAAAATGAGTGGCACCATCGGGAAATGACGTACGTGGCACAAGTGAGTTAAGAAGTAGTAATAGGTTGCTTTGCTGGTGGTGCCATCGGAAGTGATTGAAAAGAAAGATACGTACGCCTAAGGTACGCGGTTGCTAACTGGCCGGCCGGTGACGTGCTCCACCATTCCAGTTCGTCGCCGGTTTGATTATATAAAGAAACCAGGCCGGCTGCGGTCTCCCTTCAAGTCCACCGCCCAGCGCACAAGCACAGCGAGCAAGCAAGTGCTCGATCGAAGCTTAGCTACGCCCACGACACGCCCGCCACACATCGCTCTGATCCATGGCCACCGCCCCGAGATTCTGCGCCGTCGCCCACTTCACCGCCGACGAGGCGGCCCCGCCTGAGACCCTCCACGTTATGCGCCTGCAGCAGCTGCGGCTCCGCCGCGCGGCCGCAGGCTGCCTGGACCCCATCGCCGAGGAGGAGGACTCCGACGCCGACGACGCCCAAGTCCCCGCCGGCTCGCCCAGCGCCCACAGCAGCACCGGCGGCAGGAGGAGGAGAGCGGCCGTCGACCTTGCCCGCTGCCTTCGGTAGGCCTGGTCTCAAAGCTAGCTGGATTAATTAGACACGCCGAGTAGTTGATTACTGAGTAGTTTACTAGTATGGATTAGCCAGTCCATCTCCTCTCGTCCAGTTCACGTATGCTCCTGTATTCATCGATGTAATGAATTCATGCGAGTTAGCAAGTTCGATGTCAATCGCCAACGAACATGCTTCGACTTTTTAGCACGCATACAACACTAATCCGAAATGTCACTAAAAATTCTCCTTGCTCTGCTCTTGATACTCTGCTCATCATAACCTGAGACTCTGTTCCCATGTGCCCGAAGACGTATTCACCATGACACCATCATCCGCCTTCACTGCGCATTTTGCGCCACTCTTGTCCATTACGGCAACAGCAAACAAGAAAAGAAAAATACAGCAAAGCTCAGTGACCCGCCAATTCATTCTTGGGGTACACGAGAATGTAACGTACCCATCCGGAACCGAGACCTATCCTCATCGCTTGACACTAACTGAGACGTGTGTGGTGGGTTACGCTGATGAGGAGTGTTTTTGTTGTTAAAGACACGATATAGGTCGACGTATGAAATAACTCCCCAAAATTCAGTTTCTATTAAAAGACCTACAAAAAAAAAATCCAGCAGCAACGCAGCCGTATGAAATTTTTTGTATGCCACGTCGGGCTCGACTCATGCTAGCTCACCCGACCCCACATATATTCGTCCCCACCTGCTTGCTGAAGCAAACCCTGCTAACTACTTCACTCCACTCCCCTCCGCCACCCGAGCTCGCCTTCGGCGGTTTCCGGCCTTCTCCGCCATGATTGACAGTGGATCGGACTCCGACCAGTCTGGGTCCGTCGACTAGGGTGTCATCCCGTGCGGGTTGGGGGAGGCAATGGTCGTCTGCATTGCACTTCGTCGCTCCCGGGAGGACAACGCCCGGCCGACAAACGGATCTGTCCGTCGCGACTCCATAGCTTCGGCTCACCGGGCGCTCCGGTCCTCCGGGGCTGGATCCTCGCGGTCCCGGCAGCCGAAATCCGTTGCCTTACCCATCACCGGTCGGGCAGACTATGAGTCCCATCGGGACCGGGCGGCCCCGCCGTGGGAAGTAGAGGATAAGGGCCGCCAAGGCCTGTATCGCGGCGGAAATGGCGGCACGGGCGACCGCAGAGGAGGAAGCCATTCGCGCCTGCATTGTGAAGAAACGGCAGTGGAGGAACACACGTGCTCGTGCTCGAGAGCAGAATCAGACGGTCCGTGCGATGACTGGACTGCCACCGAAGGAGGAGAAGACGGACAATGACGGCGAAGACAACTCAGGCGAAGAGCAGATCTGGTTCGATCCGTATTGCGTCTTCGACTGGTTGTTCCGCGAGAAGGATGCCAATTTTTGGTAGTCTGATGGCATGTTTACTTAGTAGTGATGTAGTAGCCGGATGATGTGTATACATCGACGTAGTTGCAAGAGTTTATATAGATTTGAGATATGATAATAAAGGTGTCCGAATATGGATTACATTATTTGAGGGATGACCGGTCAATATCTGCAGACGTGCCTAGACGCACGTGCGTTTGAGGGGTCGGATTTGCTGAGTCCCGTTGTAGATGCTCTAACAGCAGACAAAAACCATGTGCTTTTCTTGACGTAAAACTAAGGCGCGGCCTTGGCTCATTTTAATGAAGATGTGAATGAACCAAACAAAGGCGCTAGGGTTTGGGGTAGGGTTTCTTTGTATTCTGCAGCAATGGAACGGTACGTAACAAAGATACACACAGGTACATAGGAGATTTTGTTCATGCACCTTGCAGAACACGTATGCATACAAGCAACCAACCATGCACGTGTATGCGCGCACACACTGCTTCTAGATGCTTTTGGGTTCAAAAAAAAGATTAAAAGATTGTGTTAACTTTTAGACAATGGCTAGCTGAGCTGAGTAGGAGTAGTAGAAATTAAAAATAAAAGCAACAAAAAGAGGGGGCAATTTTCTTTTGAAAACATGATCAGGAGGCGGGCAAAGATTTTGGATTTTTCAAGATTGTGGTTGGGATTGTGATTCAAAAGCCACGTCCGTCCTTTAATTAACCGGAACTATATGGCTCAATTAGGCCAAAACAGGTGAGCTTTTCGTGGCAAGTATGTATTTGCATATTAATTAAGGCTGGTTTAGTATAAAGTTGGAAGTGAGTATAAGATTGAGAAGAAGTAATTAAGCACGTTTTGCATGCCCGTGCCTGAAGCCGGCGAGTTAGGCCACGTAATGTGTAGCACGTCCACGTGCATATGAATATATGATTGATGCAGTCTGACATGGCACCCGCAGGGTTTGGGTATGGATATTACGTGCCCATACCCGCACCCGCCCCAAACTTTTTCGCCCATACCTATACCCATACCCACGTCCCGAGTTTCAAATCGTTCCCATACCCGTACCGGGCTGGGTACGGGTAATACCCGCGGGTAAAATTACCCAGCTAGGCGTGTATACTTGGGAATTAAATATCAGCATTTTGACATGTATTGACAACATTTCAGCACATATATACAACATTTCAGCACATATATGCAGCATTTCAGCAGAAATATACAATATTTCAGCATATATATAACATTTCAGCACATATATGCAACATTTCAGCACAAATATACAATATTTCAGCGCATATATAACATTTCAGCACATATATACATCATTTCAGCACGTATACGCAACATTTCAGCATTTCAGCACATAGATATATCTCATTTCAGCATTTCAACATAAATTTCAGCATTTCAGCACACACAAATAAGTCATTTCAGTCACTTAAGTTCAACACACATGTTGGTTCAAGACAAATAAGTTCAACCTCAATACAAAAGTAGGTTCAACACACAAATAAGTTGGACACATAGTCATTGTAGCCACTTGAGCCTCTCCCACATGACAGAGGAGCGGGCGCAAGGAGATAAGGAGAAGGAGCAGGTAACGATGGCGGCTGACAGCGTGGCCTGGCTGCAGCTGGCGGCGGCGCCGACCCCCTAGGGTTAGCAGGTCGGGGCGCACAACAGGCGGTGGCTGCGACTGGAGAATTGGAAGGGGAGGGGTGGGGGCGCGGTTTAGACTTTAGAATTGGAAGGGGTGGGGGCGTGGGGTGCGGGCGTGCGGTTGGGCCACTGCTAGCTTAGGGTTTTTTCATCTAATAAGTCAATGACACATGGACCTACTTGACAGGGCTATTTTATACGGGTTTGAGGGTTTGCGGGTATGGGTATTGCCTTCCCATACCCATACCCGCCTTACCCGTTGGGTATGATATTTTCCCATTTAGAAACCCATGGTTATTTTAATTTTCCATACCCTTACCCTAATAGGGTTTTTACCCGCCGGGTTCGCGGGTAGCGGGTACCCATTGCCATGTTGAGATGCAGAGGAGTGGCCGAGGTAGAAGAGGAGACGTGCGTGCATGGCGCGATCGTACATGAACAGAGAAGATACTTGCAGACAAAGGGCGTACGTGGCACCACTGTGGCAGTGGGTTGCTTTGTCCGTGGTGCAAGCGAGAGCGACTGGTGACCCGGCAATCAGCACCTAACCGGAAGCTACCTGCGCACGCGCCAACGCGGGTGGCCACAAAATCGTCGATCGATCGCGTGCTCCGGTACCACTCCGTCGGTCTCCGGCCCGCCTCGCCTCGCCTCACCGGCTTTATATAAACAAACAGAGTTGCTTTGTTCTGCTTACGCCAACTCCACCGCGCGACCCTATCCTCTCCGCCCCCGTCCGTTTGGGGTAAAACGGACAAACCAGACGGCCCAGCGCGCAGGCGCAAACAGATTTTTGTCCGCTTTGTGTCCGCTTTCGACCCATCCACGACCCAAGTTTGCGCCGGTTTTGGGGTGAAACGGACAGCGCGCGGACGGGCAGGACGCGCGTGCTTGTCCTCCCCTGGCCCGCCTGTC
>NC_041390.1:628492981-628531861 GCF_002162155.2 Triticum dicoccoides | reverse complement strand
CCATGGCCGATGCCCCGCGGAATTCCGGCAGCCTGGCTGTCGACCCGTCCACAAAGGTGAAGAAGAAGGCGGCCAAGGCACCAAGGAAGCCGCGGTCGGAGTGCACGACGGAAGAGATCGCCAAGTTGGACGCAAAATCAGCGAAGAGGAGGGAGCAGAGAGCGGTCGTCAAGGTCAATGCCGCCACAGCCAAGTTTGCCGCCTAGCACGATGCGATGGAGCCCGCACGGTGCAAGGCCGCGGTCGACGAGAAGGAGGACCTCGTCAACAAAGCGCACACCCTCCTCATGATTGGCATGGGTCGTCCGGCCGGGTTCCTTGCAGCGGCCGCTGGCCCCGCGAGCACAGGCTCGTCGGTCGCCCGGCCTCCGCACTGCGAGTCGCCGACGTCGTGGAACGCACCCATGTCGCCCGGCTTTCCTCCGCCAAGGCACGGCGGCCAGACCCGTTTCTCGGGGTCACCGGACGTGGGCTTGTTCGCGCCGTCCACACCGCGTCCCGCGGCCGTCATCGACCTCAATGTCACGCCTGGATCCAGCGGCGGCCGGGCGTCCGTCAAGAAGGCAATGTCGTTGATATTAGTGGCGAGCCATTGTTCATCGACGAGCTCACCCAAAGAGCGGAAGCACAAAAGAAGAGGAAGAGCATTCGCACGGGTTCATATACACAAGATGAGGACAAAATGATTTGCCAAGCTTGGATGGAGATTAGCCAAGATCCGAGGACCGGCGCGCAACAAAAGGGCATTGTTTTTTGGACGAGAGTCCACAAAACATTCCATGAAAGGAAGATGTTCGAGCCCTACCAATTTACAAGCAACTGTGGCATCGGCTCGATTCAAAAGAGGTGGTTGTTCATCCAACAAGAGTGCAACAAGTATCAAGCCGCATTTGAGAGCGTTGAAGCACAGCCTGTGAGTGGTCTGGGCGTTGGGGACATGGTATGCTCTCCTCTTCCTAGCCCTTTCCTTGCTACGGCCATGATACTTCTGAAGGAAATATGCCCTAGAGGCAATAATAAAGTTATTATTTATTTCCTTATATATCATGATAAAAGTTTATTATTCATGCTAGAATTGTATTAACCGGAAACATGATACATGTGTGAATACATAGACAAACAGAGTGTCACTAGTATGCCTCTACTAGACTAGCTTATTAATCAAAGATGGTTATGTTTCCTAACCATAGACAAAGAGTTGTCATTTGATTAACAGGATCACATCATTAGTTGAATGATCTGATTGACATGACCCATTTCATTAGCTTAGCACCCGATCGTTTAGTACGTTGCTATTGCTTTCTTCATGACTTATACATGTTCCTATGACTATGAGATTATGCAACTCCTGTTTGCCAGAGGAACACTTTGTGTGCTACCAAACGTCACAACATAACTGGGTGAATATAAAGGAGCTCTACAGGTGTCTCCAAAGGTACATGTTGGGTTGGCGTATTTCGAGATTAGGATTTGTCACTCCGATTGTCGGAGAGGTATCTCTGGGACCTCTCGGTAATGCACATCACTTAAGCCTTGCAAGCATTACAACTAATGAGTTAGTTGCGGGATGATGTATTACATAACGAGTAAAGAGACTTGCCAGTAACGAGATTGAACTAGGTATGGGATACCGACGATCGAATCTCGGGCAAGTAACATACCGATGACAAAGGGAACAACGTATGTTGTTATGCGGTCTGACCGATAAAAAATCTTCGTAGAATATGTAGGAGCCAATATGAGCATCCAGGTTCCACTATTGGTTATTGACCGGAGACGTGTCTCGGTCATGTCTACATTGTTCTCGAACCCGTAGGGTCCGCACGCTTAAGGTTACGATGACAGTTATATTATGAGTTTATGCATTTTGATGTACCGAAGGTTGTTCGGAGTCCCGGATGTGATCACGTACATGACGAGGAGTCTCGAAATGGTCGAGACATAAAGATTGATATATTGGAAGCCTATGTTTGGATATCGGAAGTGTTCCGGGTGAAATCGGGATTTTACCGGAGTACCGGGAGGTTACCGGAACCCCCCGGGAGGTATATGGGCCTTAGTGGGCCTTAGTGGAAGAAGAGAAGAGGCAGCCAGGGCTGGGCCGCGCGCCCCTCCACCCCTAGTCCGAATAGGACAAGGAGAGAGGGGGCCGACGCCCCCCTCCTTCTCTCTCTCTCTTTTCCCACCTCACGAATCCTATTCCAACTAGGAAAGAGGGGGGGTCCTACACCCAGAGGGAGTAGGACTCCTCCTGGCGCGCCTCTCCTGGCCGGCCGGCCCCCCTCCCTTGAACCTTTATATATGGAGGCAGGGGCACCCCCTAGAGACACAAGTTGATCCACGTGATCATATTCTTAGCCGTGTGCGGTGCCCCCACCACCATAGTCCTTGATAATATTGTAGCGGTGCTTAGGCGAAGCCCTGCGATGGTAGTACATCAAGATCGTCACCACGCCGTCATGCTGACGGAACTCTTCCCCAACACTTTGCTGGATCGGAGTCCGGGGATCGTCATCGAGCTGAACGTGTACTAGAACTCGGAGGTGCCGTAGTTTCGGTGCTTGATCGGTCAGGCCGTGGAGACGTACGACTACATCAACCAAACGCTTCCGTTGTCGATCTACAAGGGTACGTAGATCATACTCTCCCCTCTCATTGCTATGCATCACCATGATCTTGCGTGAGCGTAGGAAATTTTTTGAAATTACTACGAAACCCAACAGTGGCATCAGAGCCTAGGTTTTATATGTTGATGTTATATGCACGAGTAGAACACAAGTGAGTTGTGGGCGATATAAGTCATACTGCTTACCAGCATGTCATACTTTGGTTCGGCGGTATTGTTGGACGAAGCGGCCCGGACCGACATTACGCGTACGCTTACGCGAGACCGGTTCTCCCGACGTGCTTTGCACATAGGTGGCTTGCGGGTGACAGTTTCTCCAACTTTAGTTGAGCCGAGTGTGGCTACGCCCGGTCCTTGCGAAGGTTAAAACAGCACCAACTTGACAAACTATCGTTGTGGTTTTGATGCGTAGGTAAGATTGGTTCTTGCTTAAGCCCGTAGCAGCCACGTAAAACATGCAACAACAAAGTAGAGGACGTCTAACTTGTTTTTGCAGGGCATGTTGTGATGTGATATGGTCAAGACATGATGCTAAATTTTATTGTATGAGATGATCATGTCTTGTAACCGAGTTATCGGCAACTGGCAGGAGCCATATGGTTGTCGCTTTATTGTATGGAATGCAATCGCGCTGTAATGCTTTACTTTATCACTAAGCGGTAGCGATAGTCGTGGAAGCATAAGATTGGCGAGATGACAACGATGCTACGATGGAGATCAAGGCGTCGCGCGGGTGACAATGGTGATCATGACGGTGCTTCGGAGATGGAGATCACAAGCACAAGATGATGATGGCCATATCATATCACTTATATTGATTGCATGTGATGTTTATCTTTTATGCATCTTATCTTGCTTTGATTGACGGTAGCATTATAAGATGATCTCTCACTAAATTATCAAGGAGTGTTCTCCCTGAGTATGCACCAAAGTTCTTCGTGCTGAGACACCACGTGATGATCGGGTGTGATAGGCTCTACGTTCAAATACAACGGGTGCAAAACAGTTACACACGCGGAATACTCAGATTATACTTGACGAGCCAAGCCTATACAGATATGGCCTCGGAACACGGAGACCGAAAGGTCGAGCGTGAATCATATAGTAGATATGATCAACATAGTGATGTTCACCAATGAAACTACTCCATCTCACGTGATGATCGGACATGGTTTAGTTGATTTGGATCACGTAATCACTTAGAATATTAGAGGGATGTCTATCTAAGTGGGAGTTCTTTAAGTAATATGATTAACTGAACCTAAATTTATCATGAACTTAGTACCTGATAGTATCTTGCTTGTTTATATATGATTGTAGATAAATGGCCCGTGCTATTGTTCCGTTGAATTTTAATGCGTCCCTTGAGAAAGCAAAGTTGAAAGATGATGGTAGCAATTACACGGACTGGGTCCGTAACTTGAGGATTATCCTCATTGCTGCACAGAAGAATTACGTCCTGGAAGCACCGCTGGGTGCCAGGCCTGCTGCTGGAGCAACACCAGATGTTGTGAATGTCTGGCAGAGCAAAGCTGATGACTACTTGATAGTTCAGTGTGCCATGCTTTACGGCTTAGAACCGGGACTTCAACGACGTTTTGAACGTCATGGAGCATATGAGATGTTCCAGGAGTTGAAATTAATATTTCAAGCAAATGCCCAGATTGAGAGATATGAAGTCTCCAATAAATTCTATAGCTGCAAGATGGAGGAGAACAGTTCTGTCAGTGAGCATATACTCAAAATGTCTGGGTATAATAATCACTTGATTCAAATGGAAGTTAATCTTCCAAATGATTGCGTCATTGACAGAATTCTCCAATCACTGCCTCCAAGCTACAAGAGCTTCGTGATGAACTATAATATGCAAGGGATGAATAAGACCATTCCCGAGCTCTTCGCAATGCTGAAAGCTGCAGAGGTAGAAATCAAAAAGGAGCATCAAGTGTTGATGGTCAACAAGACCACTAGTTTCAAGGAAAAGGGCAAAGGGAAGAAGAAGGGGAACTTCAAGAAGAACATCAAGCAAGTTGCTGCTCAAGAGAAGAAACCCAAGTCTGGACCTAAGCCTGAAACTGAGTGCTTCTACTGCAAGCAGATTGGTCACTGGAAGCGGAACTACCCCAAGTATTTGGCGGATAAGAAGGATGGCAAGGTGAACAAAGGTATATGTGATATACATGTTATTGATGTGTACCTTACTAATGCTCGTAGTAGCACCTGGGTATTTGATACTGGTTCTGTTGCTAATATTTGCAACTCGAAACAGGGACTACGGATTAAGCGAAGATTGGCTAAGGATGAGGTGACAATGCGCGTGGGAAACGGTTCCAAAGTCGATGTGATCGCAGTCGGCACGCTACCTCTACATCTACCTTCGGGATTAATATTAGACCTAAATAATTGTTATTTGGTGCCAGCGTTAAGCATGAACATTATATCTGGATCTTGTTTGATGCGAGACGGTTATTCATTTAAATCAGAGAATAATGGTTGTTCTATTTATATGAATAATATCTTTTATGGTCATGCACCCTTGAAGAGTGGTCTATTCTTATTGAATCTCAATAGTAGTAACACACATATTCATAATGTTGAAGCCAAAAGATGCAGAGTTGATAATGATAGTGCAATTTATTTGTGGCACTGCCGTTTAGGTCATATCGGTGTAAAGCACATGAAGAAACTCCATACTGATGGACTTTTGGAACCACTTGATTATGAATCACTTGGTACTTGCGAACCGTGCCTCATGGGCAAGATGACTAAAACGCCGTTCTCCGATACTATGGAGAGAGCAACATATTTGTTGAAAATCATACATAAAGATGTATGTGGTCCGATGAATATTGAGGCTCGTGGTGGATATCGTTATTTTCTCACCTTCACAGATGACTTAAGCAGATATGGGTATATCTACTTAATGAAACATAAGTCTGAGACATTTGAAAAGTTCAAAGAATTTCAGAGTGAAGTTGAAAATCATCGTAACAAGAAAATAAAGTTTCTACGATCTGATCGTGGAGGAGAATATTTGAGTTACGAGTTTGGTGTACATTTGAAATAATGCGGAATAGTTTCGCAACTCACGCCACCCGAAACACCACAGTGTAATGGTTTGTCCGAACGTCATAATCGTACTTTACTAGATATGGTGCGATCTATGATATCTCTTACTGATTTACCGCTACCGTTTTGGGGTTATGCTTTGGAGACGGCCGCATTCATGTTAAATAGGGCACCATCAAAATCCGTTGAGACGACGCCTTATGAACTATGGTTTGGCAAGAAACCAAAGTTGTCGTTCCTGAAAGTTTGGGGCTGCGATGCTTATGTGAAAAAGCTTCAACCTGATAAGCTCGAACCCAAATCGGAGAAATGTGTCTTCATAGGATATCCAAAGAAGACTACTGGATACACCTTCTATCACAGATCCGATGGCAAGACTTTTGTTGCTAAGTTCGGAAACTTTCTAGAGAAGGAGTTTCTCTCGAAAGAAGTGAGTGGGAGGAAAGTAGAACTTGACGAGGTAACTGTACCTGCTCCCTTATTGGAAAGTAGTGCATCACAGAAAACTGTTTCTGTGACACCTACACCAATTAGTGAGGAAGCTAATGATAATGATCATGAAACTTCAGAACAATATACTACTGAACCTCGTAGATCAACCAGAGTGAGATCCGCACCAGAGTGGTACAGTAATCCTGTTCTGGAAGTCATGCTACTAGATCATGATGAACCTACGAACTATGAAGAAGCGATGGTGAGCCTAGATTCCGCAAAATGGCTTGAAGCCATGAAATCTGAGATGGGATCCATGTATGAGAACAAAGTATGGACTTTGGTTGACTTGCCCAATGATCGGCAAGCAATTGAGAATAAATGGATCTTCAAGAAGAAGACTGACGCCGACGGTAATATTACTGTCTACAAAGCTCAACTTATCGCAAAAGGGTTTCAGCAAGTTCAAGGGGTTGACTACGATGAGACCTTCTCACCCGTAGCGATGCTTAAGTCTGTCCGAATCATGTTAGCAATTGCCGCATTTTATGATTATGAAATTTGGCAGATGGATGTCAAAACTGCATTCCTGAATGGATTTCTGGAAGAAGAGTTGTATATGATGCAACCGGAAGGTTTTGTCGATCCAAAGGGAGCTAACAAAGTGTGCAAGCTCCAGCGATCCATTTATGGACTGGTGCAAGCCTCTCGGAGTTGGAATAAACACTTTGATAGTGTGATCAAAGCATTTGGTTTTATACACACTTTTGGAGAAGCCTGTATTTACAAGAAAGTGAGTGGGAGCTCTGTAGCATTTCTGATATTATATGTGGATGACATATTACTGATCGAAAATGATATAGAATTTCTAGATAGCATAAAGGGATACTTGAATAAGAGTTTTTCAATGAAAGACCTCGGTGAAGCTGCTTACATATTAGGCATAAAGATCTATAGAGATAGATCAAGACGTTTAATTGGACTTTCACAAAGCACATACCTTGACAAGATTTTGAAGAAGTTCAAAATGGATCAAGCAAAAAAAGGGTTCTTGCCTGTGTTACAAGGTGTGAAGTTGAGTCAAACTCAATGCCCGACCACTGCAGAAGATAGAGAGAAAATGAAAGATGTTCCCTATGCTTCAGCCATAGGCTCTATCATGTATGCAATGTTGTGTACCAGACCTGATGTGTACCTTGCTATAAGTCTAGCAGGGAGGTACCAAAGTAATCCAGGAGTGGATCACTGGACATCGGTCAAGAACATCCTGAAGTACCTGAAAAGGAATAAGGATGTGTTTCTCGTATATGGAGGTGACAAAGAGCTCATCGTAAACGGTTACGTTGATGCAAGCTTTGACACTGATCCAGACGATTCTAAATCGCAAACCGGATACGTGTTTACATTAAACGGTGGAGCTGTCAATTGGTGCAGTTCTAAACAAAGCGTCGTGGCGGGATCTACGTGTGAAGCGGAATACATAGCTGCTTCGGAAGCAGCAAATGAAGGAGTCTGGATGAAGGAGTTCATATCCGATCTAGGTGTCATACCTAGTTCATCGGGTCCAATGAAAATCTTTTGTGACAATACTGGTGCAATTGCCTTGGCGAAGGAATCCAGATTTCACAAGAGAACCAAGCACATCAAGAGACGCTTCAATTCCATTCGGGATCTAGTCCAGGTGGGAGACATAGAGATTTGCAAGATACATACGGATCTGAATGTTGCAGACCCGTTGACTAAGCCTCTTCCACGAGCAAAACATGATCAGCACCAAGGCTCCATGGGTGTTAGAATCATTACTGTGTAATCTAGATTATTGACTCTAGTGCAAGTGGGAGACTGAAGGAAATATGCCCTAGAGGCAATAATAAAGTTATTATTTATTTCCTTATATATCATGATAAAAGTTTATTATTCATGCTAGAATTGTATTAACTGGAAACATGATACATGTGTGAATACATAGACAAACAGAGTGTCACTAGTATGCCTCTACTAGACTAGCTTGTTAATCAAAGATGGTTATGTTTCCTAACCATGGACAAAGAGTTGTCATTTGATTAACAGGATCACATCATTAGTTGAATGATCTGATTGACATGACCCATTCCATTAGCTTAGCACCCGATCGTTTAGTATGTTGCTATTGCTTTCTTCATGACTTACACATGTTCCTATGACTATGAGATTATGCAACTCCCGTCTGCCAGAGGAACACTTTGTGTGCTACCAAACGTCACAACGTAACTGGGTGATTATAAAGGAGCTCTACAGGTGTCTCCAAAGGTACATGTTGGATTGGCGTATTTCGAGATTAGGATTTGTCACTCCGATTGTCGGAGAGGTATCTCTGGGCCCTCTCGGTAATGCACATCACTTAAGCCTTGCAAGCATTGCAACTAATGAGTTAGTTGCGGGATGATGTATTACAGAACGAGTAAATAGACTTGCCGATAACGAGATTGAACTAGGTATGCGATACCGACGATCGAATCTCGGGCAAGTAACATACCGATGACAAAGGGAACAACGTATGTTGTTATGCGGTCTGACTGATAAAAGATCTTCGTAGAATATGTAGGAGCCAATATGAGCATCCAGGTTCCGCTATTGGTTATTGACCGGAGACGTGTCTCGGTCATGTCTACATTGTTCTCGAACCCGTAGGGTCCGCACGCTTAAGGTTACGATGACAGTTATATTATTAGTTTATGCATTTTGATGTACCGAAGGTTGTTCGGAGTCCTGGATGTGATCACGGACATGACGAGGAGTCTCGAAATGGTCGAGACATAAAGATTGATATATTGGAAGCCTATGTTTGGATATCGAAAGTGTTCCGGGTGAAATCGGGATTTTACCGGAGTACCAGGAGGTTACCGGAACCCCCCGGGAGGTATATGGGCCTTAGTGGGCCTTAGTGGAAGAAGAGAAGAGGCAGCCAGGGCTGGGCCGCGCGCCCCTCCACCCCTAGTCCGAATAGGACAAGGAGAGAGGGGGTCGGCGCCCCCTCCTTCTCTCTCTCTCTTTTCCCACCTCACGAATCCTATTCCAACTAGGAAAGGGGGGAGTCCTACTCCCAGAGGGAGTAGGACTCCTCCTGGCGTGCCTCTCCTGGCCGGCCGGCCCCCCTCCCTTGAACCTTTATATACGGAGGCAGGGGCACCCCCTAGAGACACAAGTTGATCTACGTGATCATATTCTTAGCCGTGTGCGGTGCCCCCTTCCACCATAGTCCTCGATAATATTGTAGCGGTGCTTAGGTGAAGCCCTGCGACGGTAGTACATCAAGATCGTCACCACGCCGTCGTGCTGACGGAACTCTTCCCCGACACTTTGTTGGATCGGAGTCCAGGGATCGTCATCGAGCTGAACGTGTGCTAGAACTCGGAGGTGCCGTAGTTTCGGTGCTTGATCGGTCGGGCCGTGGAGACGTACGACTACATCAACCAAACGTTTCCGTTGTCGATCTACAAGGGTACGTAGATCATACTCTCCCCTCTCGTTGCTATGCATCACCATGATCTTGCGTGAGCGTAGGAAATTTTTTGAAATTACTACGAAACCCAACAACTTCGGCCTTGTATATGTTTGCATGTTCACTTGTTGTTGATCATGTGGTGTAGGCATTTAAATCTTTCGAGGCATTCAAGGCCCGGCACAATGACAAGCCATTCACTCTTACGCATTGTTGGACGATCATCAACAATTGCCCTAAGTTCAAGGACCAATACCGTGAACTACAAAGGAAGAGAGGACTGAAGACGGCCAAGTGCGCCGGAGGTGGAGATGGCGAGGCGTTGAAGAGGCCGAGGGGCAAGACCAACTCCAAGGTTGATGACATACGTGCACTACAAGAAATCTGTTAATCCATGACGGATTTCTCATGACGTTCTCCTGAACCGTCATGGCTCTGCAAGATGCGAATGGGCCACAAGACGATAACCCCGATGGACATTGAAGGACCGTCACAAAAACCGTCATGGATTAACGAGATGGGCCTGGTCGGGCCTAACTTTTTTTCTTCATACACCATTCGGACCATCACGAGTGGCTCCTGCTGTGCGTGCTATTTTGATTGGCCTACATGTCAGTCAAATGCAATAGTGAATGGGAGAAAAAAGTGAAGAGTAAAACGAACAGAGCGCACGTTAGAAGGGCAATTTTAAGTCCAAAGCGCGGGGAGTGAAAACTTTCGAGCCAGCCCATTTAACTATAGAGTCCACACCACCCTAACCCTAATCGCCCTTTTCTCGTCTCCTCCCATACCCCGCCGTCGCCACTCCACCTTCCCTCCTCACGTCGCTCCCTGTTGCCGCCGGCGTTGAACCATCATGCACCAGCCGCCTCCCATCTATCCCACAGCAGACCCCTCCCCGTCTACCTCACTCCATGGCCCTTCTATGCAGATCGCGCCCTCGACCTGCGGCAGCCCAGTCCCGCATCTCGAGCTGATGCGGCCACGGTGGCGGCGGGACTGACTGCCGGGTTTGGAACCCCCTGATGTCGCCGACGGCGGGCACGGATCCAGCTCCATCCGGTGGCGAGACACACACACGCGCTTCTCCTCGAATGGTCAGCCGCAAATCTGAGACGCACGACGACGCACCGGCCGCATCGATTTCAACTGGTGAGTGCAGCTCGGCAAATCGCTTGCTTTTACTTGAGTTCCAGATTTGTACTTTTGTTTGGATTCCATTGCTGGATGTTGGCTCTAGGATTTGTCCATTGCTGCAACTTCAATCTTCATTGGATGGATATACTGCTGGTTGTTAGTACGACAGCGCAAGAAATCCAGTAATGTGAATTAAACCTGCAGGTTCATAACCATCTCTTGTTGATTTCAGGTATTGCTGAAGCTATCCACGAGAACCATTTCCTCTCCTACACAATTCCTGCTATAGGAACTGAATATCTCATGAGAAAATCACGCACAGGGGGTAGTACTCACCCTCACACGGCTTTGCTTAACCACACTCTACGGTTTTTTGCTTAACGATTTATTCTGTTGGCATCACAAAGCATGCATTTCTCATTACAGAAGCTGAACATTGCATAAACTTCTGAATTTTTTAGCCGCATCTTGGCATTATTCTGAACTGAATCATGACAAGAACACATGACTTGAATTTCTCAGTACACGTCTGCATCATCAATCACAACAAAAAGGAAAGAAACTGTCACATAACCCATATATACAACAGAATGTTATTTTACACAGCCTGGCGACTTCACTAGTTAGACGGCTTCTGAATGTGAACTTATATAAATTTGATGTATTGTAGGCAGCTCCTTGCAATGTATAGTGCAATGCCTGATCTAGTACATATGTTGTCCCAATGGATATGGGCATTTACAACTGATTTGAGATCCTTTCATATAACTACCATCACTATCACCAGGAGGATAGTTTCTAAAATGAAGCCTACTAGGTAACTATCATAGTGCTGTATCAGATTGCTGGGATGAGTTTGGTCCTCAATATGCATTACTGCACAACATATTCTTGGCTGCATAAATGTGATTTCCTTTTGTCCTTTTATCAATAATATGCACAAGTGAGTTGTTTATACCGATGTTATGATACAGAATTGGTGCTCTCGCGAAGACTTCTAAACCAGTTCTGATGTATATTAGGGTGTTATCATGCAATTCTCTATCATGTCATGTTATTCCTGAAGTTAAAGCTCCTTCGTATTTATGTTGCTTCGGTCTCCCATAATTTCTGAAGCATACTGTGTGCTTAGCCTGCATGTATCTGATGTTTACTAATTATGCTTTGAATATGACTTGTTCAGTTAACAAATTGGTTCTGCATATAACCATAATTTTTACTTATGATGCAGCTAGTACTCTAGATGATTATTGTTTACTATTGTCAGTGCTTTAAGATTAACTGGCAGCATAAACCTTGAGTTTCATGTGTAACTTGTTGACACATGAACATTTGAAGTTTTTGCTGACCGGGTCGATGCGCAGCGGCTCAGTGTCATGGATATTGTTAGTTAGTGATGCCATTTTTTTGCGTATTTATATGGCATTAACTGTTCCTGCTGCAGTACTTGGAGTTCTGTGATGTGTGTTTTGTTACTATCACTTGTACGTCAACTTGAGGATTTATAGGTTCTTTATAGTTAAGCACTTGTACATCTGCCTATCTCCTCTGTTGTGAGCTCGTGGCTGAACCATACACTGTTTCATGTAGACTACTAGCTTGCACGGGCCTCAAGAATGGAGTAATTTAGCAAGTAGGAATTCTGTTTTTTCTTGCATGAGCTGTTGCACCTCTAGTTTTTTCTATTGTGTCCTGGACAGTGAGGGAAATTGAAGGAAGTATTTTGTAGTTCATAATTTCCTGGGTTAATATGCATATCACTTATACATATATATTTCAGTTGTTCAGCTGTGGTAATTTTCTTGGCTAATATGCACTGCGTAGCTTGTTTCACTTAGTAATTTTTTTAGTGTTTGATTTGATAGGTATAGCAGAGAAGTGAATGTGCGACGGTGATGTCGATTGTTGGCTGCCAGTGTGGACCAACAAATATGCCGAGACAAACAGCAGTTGATGGAAGCGTCCAAATCGAGCCAGATCAGCAAGTCATGAATCTCAACACCCCTGTTTCAGATGTTTTTGGCCTGAAACTGAAGGTCAATTAATCTGTATACCATGTGCTTTCTGGCATCCTTGTTGCTAGGAAACTGAATTTGTATAGCACTAGGTGTCTGCACTATAACTTTGTTTATCATGCATGCAGTATGACATTAGAACAACACACGTCTTAGCATATGTTATTTTGCTGCTGATGCATATACATGCTTGCACTATTAATATACATGCAGTGATGATGAATCATCTCTCACATATTAATATACCTCCTAACTTGATTGATTCATCCTCAAGTGCCTATTTTGGCTTTTTTCATATTGTTGTTTTATGAACAAATTGCAATTCTTTGTACTTGATAGTGTGGTTATTTGTATATTTGAACTAGTTATTGTAGGCCAGAATGTGTGAAGCATGCCATTTTTTGACAATGCATGTATGATGGCATACTTCTTTATGAATTACATCATTTACCAAGCATTCTATTACAATGAAGTGAAATTTCAATTAATAAATTTAGTTATGCGCAAACTTGTTTTACATGTTTGTGTGAGTGAGGTTATGTATATTTGACTTGTTAATCTTCCTTAGTTTAGATCAATGTTATTCTCATTCGTAGGCACGGTAAGATTTAAGAATTTTGTACAACATATAGTTCATTTTTATTTTTGTTGTAATTCTTTTATTTCTATGATCTATTCATATGTACAAATATTTAACAAGCTTCTTCTAAATATGCGAGGTAAGATTAGGTAGCAAACTACTTGGTGCTGCCATCACAATCAGCGTGGATCGACGACAAGAACATGAATAACAACCTCAATTGTTTATATGTTATGTTGATGTAGAATGGATTGTACTGGTTCCTAACCTTGCTGTGTGATATATTGTCAATCTATGCTGTAAGTTATCATTTCAAGATGATTTTATAAACTGCTATGTTGTATTTACATACGGATGGCTGCAAACTGGATTAACTATGTAATGTTCTAACACTTTCCATATGCTTCCTCTTGGGCCAAAATTGGCATTTGCATTTGTGAGACACATTATGCTAAAAACATGCTTGGTCAAAATTAGGCAAAAATAAATGGGCTAATGAGGCAGAAATGAACGGGCTAATGCGCTCGGCCAAATTTAAATTGTGCCCAAATTGATGACGAATTTTGTGACGGAAAATAGTATCCACGTAGGCAGACATGTCATTCGAATTGGTCAATCAAAATCTGAAAATCCTACGTGGCGTTAGTCCATGACGGATTGTTCCCGTCATAGATGTTTGGGCTTGGGCGGGCCTGGTGCAGATCCATGACGGTCAAGAACCATCAAGGAAGGTACGATGTCAAATTATGACGCGATATACATGACGGATTTCAGGTCCGTCATGTAAGGGCACCCATGACAGTTTTCCATTGATCCGTGACGGACTAGATCCGTCATGTATTAACAGATTTCTTGTAGTGGTGATGGCTCATCCATGGCATTGCATGACACTTTGCATGGCATGATGTCCCAAAAGGATGTGAGGGACAAGAAGAAGCGGCAAAGCAAGGACGAGCAAATGAAGCAATACCTAGACCTTCAAAGAAAGAAGGTTGACATGGAGGAGGCGGCCAAGAGAAGGAAGATCGACATGGCGGAGGCGGCCCGGCAAAGGCAACTCGACATGGAGGAGGCGGCCCGGCAAAGGCAGCTCGACATCGAGGCCGACAACGTCAAGGCCAGGCAGAGGCAGCTCGACATCGAGGCCACCAATGCCGCCACCAAAGCGAAGGAGGTGGCCCTTGCGATCATGATCGTGGACTTGTCGAAGATGAGCGAGAAAACGAGGGCCTGATTCGAGGCCAGACAGAAGGAGATGCTCGATGCCAAAGGCCTGAACTAGGTCGTCCGATCGGCGTGTCCGTTCTTTTTTGGAGGCTGGCATGGGTGCCGTCCGCCCGCTGGGCGCTGGCACCGTGCCAGCGAGAAAACATTCATTTTGGTGGCCGTCTATGTTGCCGGCCGCTGGCTGTGTTGCCGGCGAGGACAACTATTCATTTTAGAGGCTGGTTGTGTTGCCGGCCGTTGGCTGGTGCCGGCGATGGACGTGTAGGCCGCTGGCTCTGTTGCCGGCGTGATGAACCGGGGCCGCTGTCCTGAACTAGGGTATGGCATTTGAAACGTTGCTTTTGTTTTTTTTAAGTAGACGCAGACAGGATGGGGCAAACGGATGCAGCCGCGCGCTGAGCGCACGGCCACTGCATCCCCGGACACGCCCGGACATGACCCCAAATTCCTACCCAAACGGATAGAATCCGAACAAAACGAACGTCCGTTTGGGGTCGCGCGGTGGAGTTGGCCTTAGCCGACCGTGCACCATCAGCACCACCACCACCGCCGCACAGCTGCAGCAGCAGGCGAAGAAACCTCTCCGTGCGCCGCTGCAACTGCAACTGATCGCGCAAGAAGGCACCACACCAGTGTACTGTAGTCATCATGGCCCCCGCCCAGAGATCCTGCATGCTCGGCCGCTTCGCCACGGAAGAGGCGGCCCCGCCGGAGACCCTCCACTCTGCGCGCCTGCAAGATTTGCTCTGCCGAGAGACCCTATGCAGTTACCAAACATAGGGCATTTGGCGGTCATAAACTCCAAGATTTGCTCTGCAATAGTTACAATGCCTCACCCTTGAGAATAATGGATTATGGATACTTCTACGCGAGAACTACAAAAGATGTCGGCATGTTAATGCACGACCTCCACATTTCAGGTTAGGAACTTAACACTACAACAACTTCATTGAAAGCTTTACTTTCTCAACACCTCACTCAAGAATATAGCATCCACGAAATCCCTGCAGCCAGCCGCTTCCAAAAATGAAGATTCATATGCAACAATGCCAGGATTACCAGAAATAATCCTACAATAAAAAAACCAAATTAATACATCTCCCTCAAATAAAATAAGTTAATAATCTGATTTCATTCTCCCTAGAAAAGCATCAGATCTAGGCAAAGATAGTAGAGAGCCAACCAAGGGACCAGAAAAAAATACCTCCTTCGGCGGCACGCCGACGGCCAAGACGACGTCCATGCCATGGCATCACAGACGATTCGACACCTTCATCCAAATGTGCAACCTAGCAAATCAACTGCGGGAATCCCACAAGCATCTCAACTAGCGCAGGCACGTGAGGAAGCCATCGCATAAGACCTAGGAGGAGCAGTAGATTGAGGACTGTTGACAACTTGAGGAGGAGAACTCCTGCAGTTCGGGAGAAGCAATGGTCAGAGTGAGAGGGAATCGGGGGAGTGGAGAGGGCGCTCGCCGCTGCCTCCGCAAGATGGATCGGAGGCAGCTCAGCTTGGGCTTCTTCTTCTTGGAGGAGCACGAACACAAGGACAACGGTCCGGTGCTCCCACTGTGTGGTCGAACAGGAGGTGTCGACGACCGGCGATGGATGGCGGCTCGGCCTCCCCTGGTCGTTCTCCTCCTTCCCACCGTGCTCCTGCTCCTGCTGCGGCTCTTGTCTTCGATGGTGGCCGCGCCGGCTTGGAAGAAGGGGTGGTCGGGGTCGGCGCGAAGGGGCTCGAACCGGACCAACGAGAGGTTGCCAATGGAGCACCGCGCCACGGCGAAGAAGGAGGAGGGGGTGGGCCGCCCGCCGAGGGTAGGCGGCGGCGATGGTGTGGCGGCGGTGGACGGGGAGGATGGGAGAGAGATGTGCGGGAGAGGGAAGTGAAGGAGAGATCGACCGATTGGGGAGGAGGCAGCGAATAGGAGAAGGTCACATGTTGACCTAAGACGTGAAATGACCAAAACACCCTCGGCTGGGCATGGGAATAACTGCGGTGGCATGAGATATTTACGTGATGGGTGAAATTGTTCATTGCTAAAGGAACCGGGATCGATCTGACGGCCCAGCTCGTCCCACCGCTTGATCGGACGGCCGAAAATGCATTCGGAAATCGATCCGACAGCCGAGAGTGCCTGAGCTCTGAGGAGCCTCGGTGGATGCTTTGTTTCTTCTTTCTGGATTAGCTAGTGTCAGGCCCAAAACGATTTTGCAAGAAGGTAACATGAGCCAAGGGCCGAGGCTGCACGTACGCATCCACTGGCTGGACATCACGTACTTAATCTATTCTTCGATTCCCTAAAAAAACGTACTCTATTCCAAGAAAAGGAAAATCACGTACTCTGTAATCTCTACTCAGAAAAAACGTACTCTGTGATCAATCAATGCACACACACGCACTCACGCGTTGAGGCGACGCACTAGGGCTTTGTTCTCGCCCGGCCACCGGCCGTCGCGCCGTCCCCTTGCTAATTAGCCAGCAAAGGGCATTTCTATAACCGATCTCCTTAGAAACAGTGGAGAATCTGAGGCCTTGTACAATGGGAGGTGCTTAGAAAGATGTTTAAAAAAATAAACCGAATTTTTCAGAAGCACTGATGCCTATTTCTACAGGAGAGACGCTTAGTTAAGCGTCTATCCTGTACAAATAAGCATCGATGCTTAAGAAAAGTCTGGTTTATTTTTAAAAGACTTAGTCGATCTCATAATGAAGCTACTAGTTTCAGTGGCGAAGATAGGAAGGGACAGCCCCCCCCCCCCTCCCCTAACATCTCTGTTGGCTACTAATTTGAAGATGAACAGTGCATAATTTGGTTATTTTTGAAACAGCCGACTCCTAAGATGGCAGTTATTAGCGGAAAAAAGAAATATCTAGTATTTTTTTGAACCCTAACCCGAAATGTGGTAGTTTTATGATATTTACTCTTGAAAGATGGTTAGAATCACATTAACTTTATTGTTTAGTTATTGCTAACAGATGAAGTCGTATATCTACCTGCTCTTCTCACCGCGGCTGCCCTGACAAGCCTGCTTGTCTTCACGTTCTGGGCAGCACACAAGTGGTGCGCTTTCAGCTTCTGGGCGCCCTTCCTCGTTTCCAGCTCGACGGTTGTGATAGTCTACGTCGTCAGCAAGGTAAAAACTATATCCCTGCGCCGTTTAGTGTTTGAAATTTGAATCCGTTCTAATTCTAACTAGGGATGAACATGATTGGTAGACTGGGTCAGTAGGCAGCACGTGTTCCAAGTGCATCTCCATGTGAGGTCATTGTCGAGGCTCGAGGTCACCGGCGTGTTGGGGAACGTAGCATGCAATTTCAAAAATATTCCTACGATCACGCAAGATCTATCTAGGAGATGCATAGCAACGAGAGGGTGAGAGTGTGTTTACGTACACTTGTAGACCAAAAGCGGAAGCGTTACCTTAACGCGGTTGATGTAGTCGACCATCTTCGTGATCCAACCAATCAAGCACCGAACGTACGACGCCTCCGAGTTCTGCACACGTTCAGCTCGATGGCGTCTCTCAAACTCTTGATCCAGCAGAGGGTCGAGGGAGAGTTTCGTCAGCACGACGGCGTGGTGACGGTGATGGTGATGTGATCCGCACAGGGCTTCGCCTAAGCACTACGACGCTATGACTGGAGGAGTAAACTGTGAAGAGGGACACCGCACACGGCTAAGAGAATAAATGTTGTGCTTTAGGTTGCCCCCCTGCCCCCGTATATAAAGGAGGGAGGAGGAGGCCAGCCACCAAGGGGGCGCGCCAGGGGGGAGTCCTACTAGGACTCCACTCCTAGTACGATTCGCCCCCCTTCTTTTTCTTTCTCACAGAGGGGGAAAGGGGGAAGGAGAGGGAGTAGGAGAGGGAAAGGGGGGTGGCGCCCCCTTCCCTAGTCCAATTCGGCCTCTTCCCTTGTGGGGGGCGCACCAGCCCCTTGTGGGCTGGTTAGCCTCCCTCCTATGGCCCATATGGCCCATATCTTTCCCAAGGGGTTTTCGGTAACCCCTCCGGTACTTCGGTATGTACCCGATACACTCCGGAACCCTTCCGGTGTCCGAATACTACCTTCCAATATATCAATCTTTACCTATCAACCATTTCGAGACTCCTCGTCATGTCCGTGATCTCATCCGGGACTTCGAACAAACTTCGGTCACCAAAACACATAACTCATAATACAAATCGTCATCGAATGTTAAGCGTGCGGACCCTACGGGTTCGAGAACTATGTAGACATGACTGAGACACATCTCCGGTCAATAACCAATAGTGGAACCTGGATGCTCATATTGGCTCCCACATATTCTACGAAGATCTTTATCGGTCAAACCGCAATGACAACATACGTTATTCCCTTTGTCATCGGTATGTTACTTGTCTGAGATTCGATCGTCGGTATCATAATACCTAGTTCAATCTCGTTACCGACAAGTCTCTTTACTCGTTATGTAATGCATCATCCCGCAACTAACTCATTAGTCACATTGCTTGCAAGGCTTATAGTGATGTGCATTACCGAGAGGGCCCAGAGATACCTCTCCGATACTCGGAGTGACAAATCCTAATCTCGATCAATGCCAACCCAACAAACACCTTCGGATACACCTATAGAGCATCTTTATAATCACCCAGTTACGTTGTGACATTTGATAGCACACAAGGTGTTCCTTCGGTATTCGGGAGTTGCATGATCTCATAGTCAAAGGAATATGTATAAGTCATGAAGAAAGCAATAACAATAAAACTTAACGGTCAATATGCTAAGCTAACGGATGGGTTGTCCATCACATCATTCTCCTAATGATGTGATCCCGTTCATCAAATGACAACACATGTCCATGGTCAGGAAACTTAACCATCTTTGATAAACAAGCTAGTCAAGTAGAGGCACACTAGGGACACTCTGTTTTGTCTATGTATTCACACATATATCAAGTTTCCGGTTAATACAATTCTAGCATGAATAATAAACATTTATCATGATATAAGAAAATATAAATAACAACTTTATTATTGCCTCTAGGGCATATTTCCTTCACGGCGAGGCCAAGGGAGCTTCAGGTGAGTTGCTAGCTGGCCACAAGGAGGCCTTTGGGTGAAGAAAAATTATACTCGGCCGCCTCCAAACGGAGTATATTTAGGGAAATGAGAGGCGTCGGAGGATAATTTTTTCTCCACCGCGGTAGATTGGGGATCAGCTAGGTGCACGTTAGAGGAGTAAAACCAACTTTTAACTTCTCTAACGCTGGATAGGGGATCGGTTAGAAATGCCCTAAGATTCTACGAGTCTACCGACTACAGTTAGTTGGGCGGCCATGGACTAGACTACCAAGGCAGAGGTATTTGCAGTTTGATTAAACAAACCTTGAAACCAATTAATTTATTGTTAGTAGTTAGTACGTAGTACTATATTTTGTAACTGTCAGATTAATTACAAGTTACACATTTTTTCGTACTAATATGAGAATTGCATAGGTCAGGAAGAGGAAGAAACAATGGGATAAGTATTTTCATCAAGCCAATGGCTACAAACTCTAACTCTACAGTTGAAGATGCAAATCCGACAGGGGAGATAGATGTCACAGAGCAGTCTACTAGATATAATGTCCATAATATCAGTTCAGCAGATCTCAAGGTATCACCACCAACAACTAAACTAGTAGTTAGGGATTTTATTAGAATGCTCACAAATTATTTATTGGAGGAAATAAATTAATTGATCAATGGGAAATATAATTTATTTATTTGTGAACAGGATCGCTTTGTCATATTTGTTTTATCTTTCGGCATATCATCTTTCAATCATGAAGATGAAGACTGCATAATTAAGTAGTTTGATGGGTCTGCTAGCAATTTGTAATTACACGCGTAAATTTAGAAATGCAGTTTTATATTGTTGCTAGATGTAAAATCTATTTATATATTGATATATCATATTTTATGAACTATATCATTACATTCTTCGCCCCCTATGCTCAATTTTTTGCTAGGCCCATGACTAGGCTAGTCATATCCACTATGGATTTATGTTTGAGTCATTGTATCTTCTTAGTGTCTAGCTATTTATTTTGAGCTTTGCGCTCTTTGTTTTTTTCTTTCACTCCTTTGTATTGTAATGCATGTTTGGTACCCTTAAACTTAATAAACTGGATGGTCCTCTTTGTATGTTGATGCGTAAACTTGTTATAAGAAATGCATAAATAAGTGCTTAAAACAACTAAATCTAAAGGGAAAGTTAATGTAAGACTGTTTGGTTTACACTTAAAAAAAACAAGAATATAACAACATGATGCACAAAAAGAGAAAAACTTATGAATTACATTTTAGTAGAATGCCGCCTCTAACAAAAATGTGAAGAATAAATTGCGGGCATATGCTCCAAACGCCCAACCCATATACTTTATGTAACAACACAAACCCTAATAGAACAAACTTAATTTATTTTAAAAATAGGTAGTAAATTGTAGTTATTTGGAAACAGAGGATGTGGTCATGTGCATCCGACGATGCAGAGGCGAGGCCAGGGATGAAACCTCCTTTCCGAAAGACCAAAAATATTTAGTCTTACTGTATAGTGTTGCTCATTCAAGTCAGAGAGAGTACAGTGAGTTCTAGTGTTCCACACGATGATTGGCACATGCTTGCAATAATAACTAGCTAATAATAGGCCACGTCTGTGTGTGTGTGCGCGCATCCACGTGCACGTTGGTATGATTGATGTAGACGAGTGGCTGAACGAAATGCGCGGCACGACTGAAAAGGACTGGAAAGGACGTACGTGGCACAGGTGAGTTAGTAATGAATGGGTTTGCTTGGGCAGTGAAGCAACAAAAAGCGACTGAAAAAAGAAGGCAACCCAACAACACAACGACGTGGGAATGAAGGAAGCTAACCTACGTCTACGTCTACGTACGCGGTTGCTAACGCGGGAGGCCAGTGGCCGCACATGTGGCCGGCCGGTGACGTGCTCCACCGCTCCATCGCCGGCTCCATATAGACAAACCAAGCCGGCTGCGTCTCCCTCCCAGACTCTGCTCTGCTCTTTGTATTCTAGGTGAAAAAATAAATCCCCTTGCTCTGCTCTTTGTACTCTGCTCGTCTTAACCTGTGACTCTCTTCCTCGTGTGCATGACATATCTATTGCGACACCGCAAAAAAGAAAAGAAAATACAACAAAGCTTTATTAATTAATAAGCCCTTTGCAAAAAAAATAATAATAAGCGGGAATACACTCCTTCCAAACACAATCCGTGAGGAAAGCCGAAATGTAATTAATCCAAGGTGAAGTATCAAGTGAAAACCCCTATTCAGTAAAAACTGAAAACTATCATCCTAGCCCATCGGATCGAGGACGTACAGCAGAGATCGGAGGTGGGAATATGGCCATGCACTTAACAATTGTTTTGCACATAACCCCCCTTTCTACCTTTTGTCTTGTGAAAGATTTAGCGAACAAGAAAAAAAACGAATCTCGACCCAGGCGAGGGTGAGACTTGGCGGCGGCGACTGGACTGCGACTTGGCGGCCGCCATGAAGCCTCGTCATGTGCAGAACGCCATGTGCCCTAGCTCTCCAACGGCTCAGTCCTTAAGCCCTCTTCCTCGTCCTCCATCAGCCATGTACACCAGTACTAGTCCTCCGTCGGCACCGTCCAGCAGCATGAGCGCTCCGCCGCCCGTGATCGTCAGCCCACTGCCGGCCCCGTCCAGTAGCGCGAGCACTCCGGCGGCCATGATCCCCCGTCCTCCGTTGGCCCCGTCCAGTAGCGCGAGCGCTCCGGCGGCCATGATCCCCCGTCCTCCATTGGCCCCGTCTAGCAGCACGAGCGGTATGGTGTCCATGATCCCCCGTCCTCCGTTGGCACTGTCCAGCAGCGCGATCACTCCATCGGCCGTGATCCTCCGTCCTTCGTTGGCCCTGTCCAGCAGCGCGATCACTCTGTCGGTCGTGATTCCACACCTCTGGCGGTGCCGTCCAGCAGCGCGAGTCCTCTGCCGGCCTCCGCGGTAAGCAATGATTTTTTATGGTTTATTTTCTTCCTCCATTGATACGAACTGATCATGCTAATGCCATGGTTACTTTTGTTAGCTTGGTGGTGATTTGGTTTTTCAAAACCATAATTGCGATGGAGTACGCCAAGATATTGAAATACATCCTCCCCCCATCAATTTGGATAGCTTCCGGACACCCAAAAAAAGAGCCACGGATGTCCCAGTTTGTGTGAGTGTCATACAACTTAGTTCAAATGCCTCCAACAATTACTAACTTGTATGACTAATGGGTGTTGTAATTTTTAGAGTTCATCATGTACACTCAAATGCGATGAGAACTTGAAGCCAGCTGTAGGAATGACATTTGATAGTATGGAAGCGGTCGAAGAGTTTTACAAGGCTTATGCACACAATGTTGGATTTTCAGTTCGAATTGGACAGAAGAAGATTGTAGATATGTGATAGTCTGGAGGCGTTTCCTTTGTTCAAAATCAGGATTCCGAACAGAGAAGGTCGATGAACCCAGGATGAATTTGAATGGAGAGAAGAAAAGAACACATGCAAGAAAGATCACTAGATGTGGTTGTGAGGCCATGATAACTGTGAAGCATATAAAGGATGGCAAATACTCAGTATCAGATTTTCATGAAGAACACACCCATGATTTTTTCACACCTAGGAAGCAACATTTAATCAAGTCTAACCGAAAAGTCAGTGAGAAGGCCAAGGGCACACTATTCACATGTCACGCAGCTAGCATTGGTACATCTGGGGCGTTTCGGTTGCTTCGTGTTGGTGAGGGTGGATTTGAGTTTGTGGGGTGCACAAAAAGAGACCTGCAAAATTATCATCGTGACATGAGAAGTACTTTCAAGGATTCAGATGCTCAAATGTTCATTGACAACCTTAGGAAGAGGAAGAAAATCAACCCGGGGTTCTTCTTTGAGTATGTTCTTGATGATAAAAACTGTCTGACACATGTATTTTGGGCTGATGCTTTTTGTAGAAAGAATTATGCTTTGTTTGGAGAAATGGTGTCCTTTGACTCTACATATAGCACCAACCAGTACAACATGATTTTTTGCCCATTCACAGGAATAAACCACCACATGGGATCTGTTTTTTATGGTGCCGCCTTGATTGTAGATGAGAAGATAGAGTCATATGAATGGGTATTTGAAACGTTCTTGAAAGCAATGGATGGGGCAGCACCAAGGCTTATAGTAACTAATGAAGACCAAAGCATGAAGGTTGCAATTGAACATATAATGCCAAACACTATCCATAGGCTATGCATGTGGCACATAATGAGAAAGCTGCCAGAAAAGGTTGGCCCTCCATTGAGAGGGGATGAACATTTCTATAGTACAATTAACTAATGTGTATGGGGCTCTGAAAACCCATATGAATTTGAGGCAAAATGGTCTTCATTGATTTCTGAATTTGGGCTTGAGGAAAACACATGGTTTGCCAGGAGATACGAACTTCGTGAATCATGGATACCAGCCTACTTCAGAAGTATTTTTTTGGGTGAGACTCTAAGAACCACTTCAAGGTCAGAGAGTGCTAACTCGTTTTTCAATCACTTTATTGGCTATAAACATGCTTTGGTGGAGTTTTGGATTAGGATTGGTACAACCCTAGAAGAACAATGTCAGAATGAACTTAAGGCTGACCATGAGTGCCTCAATTCTATGCCTCCATTGATTACATCTTGAGAGATTGAGAAGCATGCTAGTCTGGTCTTCACCCATGAGGTTTTCAAATATTTTCAGAAGGAGGTGCGTGCAGCTAGAGATCATTGCTTGATTGAAAGCATATCACAGGAAGGTGATGTGAGAACCACTGTTATAGGTGGTGACCGCTCTTCGAAGTCTCGAGAAGTTCAATTCAACACAACATCCATGAGTGGTCATTGCTCTTGCATGTTATTTCAGACACGTGGAATTCCATGCCAACATATCATTGTTGTTTTGAGAGGTGCAAAGATGAATGAGCTACCTAGCCATTTTATTCTAGATAGGTGGAAGAAAACGGTTAACAGGAGGGTACTATATGATGGGTACGGCAACTTGCTTGAAGAGAATGAAAGTAGTTCCTTAGATCTGGCAAAGCGGAAAATGGTTTCTGAGATACACCAAGCAGTGGATGACACAATTAGGTTGGCTGAACACTCTCCTGAAGAATTGGAAGCATTAAGAAACATTCTCATTGACATGAAAAGAAAAGTGTCTGAAAGGGTTGTTGCCAATCATCCTAGTAGACGAGATGAGTTTGAGGCATATATTGGTTGTACCATGCCTAATCAGGTTGACATTCATCCACCAACTGATGTCCATACAAAAGGGAGATGCAAAAGAATTAAGGGGCACTTAGACAAGGGTGGGAATCAAAATAAGGATGGAGAAGGGAAGCAAAATAATGATGCAGAGGGGAAGAAAAATGTTGGTGGAGCAAAAAAGAAAGTGCCTAGAACATGCAAGAAGTGTAAGCAGGTTGGCTTCCATGATAGCCGTAATTGCCCTAACAACAACTAAGAAAACTATTGGTACTTTTCATACCCATACAATTTACTTATTTTTAAAAATGTATATTCGCACAAAAAACTGATCTGTTCATGTCAAACTGAAGGTCTTGTTCAAGCTCCACAAATCTTCTCAGTTTCTGAAATCTTATGATGCATCTCTGAAAGACAACTTGGTGGTGAAGCTCATGGGCTGGATGAATTTTAGATGGCCTTTGTGGCTATATTTTGCTAGAAGATTATCATTTTATCACAGAATAGTGTTGTTCTTCTGAATATTTATGTTTGAAGGCGTCAAAAATATTTATGTTTAAATATGTACTGCATGAAATGGCCATGGCACAAATATTTATTTTCATTTTTCAGTGCAAGAATATTGTTCTCAAGGCTGATATTTTTGCATGTTGTTTCATCGAGTTTACTGCAAACAAACGGGAAAGTTTTGTACATAAGAGAGGGCATTTAGCTTAGCATGTGTCCCCTGCTTGATGATGCTGCTGCTATGCTATTGCTCTCCTTGTGTGTGTTGTGGTGTGTAATTATCAGGGCAATGTTAACCACCAGTCCATGCATCGCAGGGAACTAGGGAAGTACAGTAGAATCCATGTTACTGCAAGAAAGTTGCTCAACTAGCTATCGTACAGCACCTCCAGAGCAATGGGAAAGCTAACTGCAACCAATTCACAATCGCTCTGAAAATCTGCGATTTCAGTATGTACAACAATAGCAAAAGAACAAAGATCTGTTGTACATCCACATTCAGTCGAGGATTTTTCTGTACACTCATATACAGAAAGGTGCAGCAAAACAACAAGGATGTGTCATGTGTCTGAACATCCACATTCATTCATGGCGTTCAATCAGTTACAGGAAAACATCAACCATTTCTCTGTACAGCAAAACATCTACTCCTACAATTTCTCCGAACATCGACATCAGCCGTTTCTCTGTACAGCAAAACATCCACAATTTCTCTGAACATCCCTCGCTGGGAGCAGCGCCAGGTCGCCGGGTCGACGGCCAGCGCCGCCTCCAGCGCGTGTGCAGAAGAAGGGCAGCGACGCGGAGGACGCGGCCTCTGGGTCTCCCTCGCGTGGGACCAGCACCAGGTCGCCGTTGCGCGGGGCCAGCGCTGCGGCCGGTGCCGACGTTGTGCTCCACCACGGAGATCGGGTCGGGCTCCACCGCGGCCTCCGAGTAGCCATCGCTAGGGCAGTGGCGTCGCAGTCAGTCGCCGTCGAATAGCCGCCGCAGTCAGTCACCGCCCAATCGCCGCCGCTTCCTGGTCGCCCCCGCGAGGATGGAGAACTAAGAAGGGATAACGAGTACGCCCTCTCTCCCGGGGATAACTACTGTTAGCAGGGGGGTTAGCTGCAAAACTGGGATTAAGTGCGTGGTTAGTTTCCACCTTTTTTCTGTACCGTAGGTCCTCGATCCAGTGGCGCACGAAGAAAGTTTTCAGTTTTCAGTGAACGAACGTTTTCACTTGATACTTCGCCTTAATCCAAAGACATATAAGTCTCAAGGAGCTACGTTGCTTAGCACAAAATGTGCAAGCTCATTATCATTAGCTTAACACAAGCCGAAACTCTTCAAAATTCCCGCAAAGCTCTTGTTGGACTATTGGGCAAATTCATGATTAATCCTAGTAAATAATTTATGACTAAAACACAGAATAGCATGCAACAATCTAGCAAACTAGATGAATAGAAAAGTATGCACAGCAGGATCATACATGAAACAACATCTACTGAGATAGACATGAATAGATGACGATGGACGCACTATTCGTTAGCTGCTGCAGAAGCGACGTTGCTGATGATGATCTGTAGTTGACGGTGGTGCAGACGACAATGAGTAATACCGCCCGATTTGGACAGAAAACGACCCGTGATGACGAAGTTGACCAGTGGCGCAAAAATGTTTCCCAAAAACCTAATTCGTCATCTCTCGGTGCAGGATCGCAAGGACGAACGGTTCCGGAGACCTGCTCTCACGCATGTCGATGCATGCTGCCGTTCCGGGTGGAGTAGACTACGGTGGGTGTTTTCGGTGTTTGTTTGCCCGAGGCCGGTAAGCCGCGCTCTTGCAAAGCAAAGGACCATTCACGCACATGTCGGACGTACGTGCCACCCCAGCCCTTAGCCGGCCCAGCCAGGCGAGTGTGGTCTTTCATTTCTCTTCTTAAGACACTACTTAGAGTAATGGAGAGAACCCGCCATATAAAAAGGTCCAACACTTCCGCAACTAGTGGTATGAGACTAAACTTTCAATATTAGCAATCTTCTGAGCGATCCACACTTGGAGTATTCCATTGGTTAACTACTGGTGGAATAGACTGGGCGAAGAGCACCAGATGCATTGGATTGGTTGGGAAAGAATGACATTGCCGAAAAAGAAAGGATGTTTAGGGTTCCAAGATCTTCACTCGTTCAACTTAGCTATGCTCGCAAAACAAAGCTGGCGCATTATCCAGGCTCGAAACTCCTTATGTGCTCAAGTCCTCAGAGCTAAATATTTCCCCAATGGAAACATCCTTGAGGCCGAACCAGTAATTGGTATGAGCTATGTCTGGAGAAGTGTTCTCAAAGGATTACAAGTGCTAAAGAAGGGACTTATATGGAGAATTGGGAATGGCAATTCAGTTAGGATATGGGAAGATCCGTGGGTCTCAAGAGGTGTGACTAGACGCCCATGTTCTCATCAGGGCCAAGGTCTTCTTACCAAGGTCTTGGAATTAATTGACCCAGCCACGAGTTCCTGGGACAGGGCATTAGTGGAGAACTATTTCCATCCGGACGATGTTGCTGTTATACTGAGTGTCCCTATTTGTAAGCAAGCAGGAGATTTTCTAGCATGGCACTTTGACAGCATGGGAGTGTTTTCAGTTAAGTATGCGTACAAAATTCATGTCAACACGCTGCATCGTGAGGTCACCAGACAGAGAGGGCAAAATTCTGCAGCAGAGACGTACGACGATGCAATGTTTGAATCGCTGTGGAAGATCAAGTGCCCACCGAGAGTGCACCTTTTCCTTTGGAGGCTAGCTCATAACAGTCATCCCATGT
Source organism: Triticum dicoccoides (assembly GCF_002162155.2). Taxonomy (NCBI): domain Eukaryota; kingdom Viridiplantae; phylum Streptophyta; class Magnoliopsida; order Poales; family Poaceae; genus Triticum; species Triticum dicoccoides. Next base: position 628,503,703 of record NC_041390.1, on the reverse strand, counting down.
ATATGAACATCAGCAGGCGAGGAGTGGAGCCTGTTACTCGATGTGCTGTATGTGGGCGACTTTTTGAAGATGGCGGGCATCTATTCATCAAGTGCAAATTGGTAAAACAACGGTGGCGAGCTCTCCTAGCTTGTATCGGCAAAGGAGGTGATTCAGGCTATTATCGGGCTACTGGATAAATTTATAAATTCAGCCACTTTGGCTCATAGGTGTATATGCACCCATTGTTTAAATACATTTTTCTAAAGTCAAAATTTTTTGAGAAAAAATCCCACATATAAATCCGGACATTATATGTGCGTGCACCAAGTTTCGGTGAAAAATAACATTTTTTGTGGCTTGTGTAAAAAAAACAATTTTCGATGCTTGATTATAGCTATTCACGAGGTATTTTTTATCTTTTTATACATGCCACAAAAAATGTACTTTTTCACCAAAATGTGTGTGCGAACATTGGATGTCCAGATGTACACACGGGTTTTTTTCTCAAAAAAATTTAACATTTTGAAATGTGTTTTTTACACATAATTTCATAATAGGTGTATATACACCTAGGAGCCAAAACGCCGCTCTCTTTATATATCCCCTTTTATTCATCTTGATGAAAAGTTTTTTGGATGGAGGAAGTAGATGGAAAACGTTTCCCACCCATGCGTTGGCCCAACCGTTCCGCCGGTCACGCGCTGGATGTGGGATCAAAACTGATCCAACCAATCGCATCGCCTCTCACATAGGCCCACTTCTTCTTATCTCTTCTCAATCGAAACCATCCATCTCTCCCCTGTAGTTGCCATGGCCGCTACCTTTGGCGCCAAGTCATGACCGCGCCAGCCCCCCGGCGACGCCGCTGCTTGCACAAGCCCGCGCCCACAGAACTCCTTTTTCTCTGATGCGCTCCGTCATGGTCGCGCCCTCATCCTCCCTCTGATGCTTGCGTCATGGTCGCACTCCCTCCTCACTCTCAAAGCTCGTCGCCATGGCCGCCTCCTCCTCCACCCCCACTGCTCCATACTGCAACAGATGTGCTCGATGTTGGAACTCATGTGGCTGCGTGTTGCATCCCATGGCCATGGCTGCGAGCTATTTTGTTCAGGGGAGGCCATGATTTTTTTTGTTGACGAGCTGCAACCAACAACCGGCGGCAGTGGAGCTGCAACTGACAATCGACAGAGCTGCAACCAGTGATACAAAATGCTACGACCAGGGCTAATTTTTGCTGGAACCAAAAAAAGGAGCGGAGTATGCAAATGGCGCCAAAAAGCTGTGAACAGTACCTAAAAATGCTACAACCGATGTCCAAGGAAGCTATCACCGGCTTCTTCAAAAGTTTCAAACAGAGACGGGGAAGCTGGGATGAGGGCACCGCGCAAACCAAGAAAGGTGCAACCGGCTGCGAGATAGCTGCAACGGTTCTTTTGAAAAGCTTCAAGCCGGAGAAACGGCATGCACGACGAGCTACGACTGAAGGCGATGATTTTTTTTTTGTTCCAACCGTGTTGGCTTTTTGCTACCTATGGTGACAGGTTTTTGCTACATCCATTTGTAGCCCACGGTGGAGCTACGAACCATGACGGCGGAGATGACTTTCTTTGCTGCAATCATTGTCAATTTTTGCTACGACCGGCGAGAACTTTTGCTACATCCATTCATGACAGAGATGCAAATCGATCGGGACGGCAACGACGCCTCATTTAGCTACAAGCCATCACCGGCGTCGACCTGGTGCTACAACCGTCGGCCTTGTCCAGTGTCGTCGTCGATAGGCAGGATCAATTACACACAGTGTCTAGTACTGCCAGTAGCGAGTCGATCTCCTCTGTAGCTGTGGTGTGTGTACGTACTCATGTGTGTGCGTGCTGTAATTAGTCCATTTATGAATTGATGATGCGAGTTGGTTAATTTGCCGCCGATGGATTTGCTCATGTCATGCTAGTAAAGACTCAAGATCTCATTCTTGCTCTTTGCTCTGCTCTGAACCTCAAGAAAACTCTCATTGCTGTGTGCGCTGGGGCAGGGCTCTCCACGGAAACACGGATTCACAGTAATCCGTCTTCACTATTCCTTTTGCGCTAACCTTGCTATCCCGTCTTCCACTCTCCTAGAGGCCGAGACTAGGGTCCGTGTACTACTGGTAGGAGGCGATGGTGTGGCTGCAGTACACGGCGACCCGGCGGCAGCGCGCCGCCACGGCCGGCCTCTTCCTCACCGGGGCCGTCCTCATCGCCGTCGCCGCCCGCCTCTCCTACGCCAACATCGAGCCCTCGCGCGCCAAGGCCGCCCGGCGCCGCGAGGTCTTCGAGGCATTCATCGCCCGCAAGCGCGCAGCTGCGGCCGGAGCCGGAGCCGGAGGAGTAGACTCCCGCCCCAGCCCGGATCCCGCCAAGCCCTAGCCAATCCACAGGATCACGCGCTTCAAATCGATTCAAGCTGCTGGTCGCCGGCCCTGCTGGTTGCAGATACTAGTGGTAATTTCTTCTGCAGCAAAAGGGGGGCGATTTCGGTGTTCTCAGCTGGATTGTGATCTACTCCTATTTGGTTGTATTATGGATTTTCCACCTCGGTGGCAGCAATAGATTGATGATAGCGCAGAGTTTTTGTTCTGAGTTAAGCAATTCAAACACCAACACCACCATGTCTGCTACACTGTTAAGTTTTGCTATCCACAGTATGCTGTGTAAATCTGAGCTTCTGTCCCTCCTCATATTTGATTGCTGTATTTTCTGCCGGGAGGGAGATACTAGCAAACAGAAGAACCGTTTTAACTGATTGTTGTTCTGTATTTTACGTTCTGTTCTATGAACACTTTCTGTAACAATCAGGAAAAGCAGGAACTCCCGAGGAACTGAAATTTGGCACCTGCATTTTGGTAGAAACTTTGTGTGTTATCTATTTATTCCTTTCTTTAAGTATTTTGTTTATCCAGCCATGGAAATATGTACGTGGATCCTCTTCAGTGTGGCCTATCAGCTATGGCAAGGATCCGTGTGGTCAGACGGGAGGATTATGGTTCAGAAAATGGAGATAGTCAGATCTCAGGTGTAGGAGTACCAAGGGGATTTGTGAGAAACAGAGATGGTCCACCAGCTGTGGTGGTAATCCTTCAATATGTATGTGTTTCTTCTTTTGAATTTTTTTTTCTGTGCATTCGCCATTCTGTGTGTTTGGTAAAAATAGAAGGCGTCATTATGTGATTATATGCTAGCATTGTTAGATTGGAGGCAACATTTACATTTATGTTTCATCACTTACTGAGCATTAATACACATAACCATGTCAGTCATTCACTTGATTTCATGATAGATTCTTGTATCGGCACTAGTTTATGATAGATTCTTCTACTGATATTCTTCAGTCTGCCAACAGTTGCCAACAGATCCTGAAACCACAGTTCCCATCAAATCCTTCATTTTAGTTCGTGCATATGTGCAATTCATCGCAACCTAGTACCCCGTCGAAAGTAAAGTCTGTTCCTCAACCATTGTAGGTTGTAAGCTTATGGCTCAATTCCCGGAAACACGCTACTCAAATGTTCATGTATGATAGGTAAATAGGTTTGTCATGGTTAGCTTGAACAACCAGTGGGAGGCCATGGCTATAGCCAAGATAATAGGTGAATGAGAATCACTAGTAGGTTAATTATTTGTCGGGATATCTCTCCATCATGGACTTGTACTCTTTGTTCCCTGCAGTATATGCTTTTCCACTGCACTCTCTATACACCTACTCGTAACATGTACCGGTTTTACTCTTGTCGGTATTACAATCTCAAATGCAATATTACCCTCCGCAATTTCCAAATTTACACAGTACTAGTCTGTTAATACTTGTTTTGAGGGTACTTTTACTTCTTTCCTAAGTTTTATTAGTGTACTTTTACTGTCCTCTATAGATTTGCACTATGTGTTTTTGTGCCACATCGCACTTTGGGCATTAGAGGATCTTTTGATCATGATAGTTTCTCCTGGGGACCATTTCTCTTTTGATAAAAAGTACGGCTAGGTGGGCCTGTGTCGATGATTCCTTATAGCCCGGCAACCACACTATCTTATACCACTAGGGCAATATATCCATTCCAGGGGGCAGGAGAGGATGATATGTAGGCCCATCTCTGATATCCATTTCCACAATGCTCAGCTAGGGAATTTATTAGACATAAATATTAAATGTTGCAACATTTCAAACACACTGAAATATCTTTATTGTACGATAAAAACTCAAGACAACGTAAGATGACAAAAAGTATTTGCATTGGTCATCTTGCATGTCGACCAGTCCCTGGAAAATGGTTAATTACAGCAGGTGAAAAAAGAAGAAAGACTCATCAGACCACTGATCTTAGTTCCCGGCCAGAGACGTCAAGAATGCCAATCCTGCGATCACGATCATAATGTTGAGGAAGTAGTTGGACTTCATAGGTTTATTTGGGCTGCCTCCAAGGCCCTCGTACTCGGCTCTGATCTTCTGCTTCATCGTATCGGACAACTCTCTCTGCAAAAATTCACACACAAACAATTTCCAAAGATTTCAAAGATACTCACAGAGCCACCCATTTTTAAATTTTGGCACACAACTTGACTAGCATGCTGCGTCCAAACATCTTAGAGCCAGGCATAGATTGTATAAGTGTAAACCTTCTTGTAGGAGTATTTGGCGGCAACGAAGGGCTCTGGCTGTGGTCCTGCGCCATTAGTATCACTTGTTGGTGCTGGATCAGCAACCACCTTCTCTTCAGTTGCCACGGCACCCTTGTCATCGTCCAACGAGAATCCCTTCAGGGTAATATCAAATCATGCGTCAGGTTTTACCAAAACTTGAGCAGCTAGAAGTACATGTGGAATGCAAGAGCCTAAAGATCTGAACTTCCTTTATGTCGCGTTTGCTCGTTAGGCATTGAAAGGGGAGGATGTCGAGCTCACCTCAGGAGGATCAAACTTTGCACCAAGGTTGCTCAGTTTAGCATGGGCTTCGGCGTAGTCTTTGAAGAATGCCTCCTGGTCCTCTGCGTACTTCTCCGCATATACCTGCGTGTGCGCAAAAAGTGAATTTAGGTATTGCTATTTCATAGCAGTATCACCAGCCATAAAGTGACAACAATTAGGTTTACCTTGAATGATGGGTCATCAAATAGCGCAGCATCTGTAGGCAATACTAGTAGCTCCTGATCCCTTTGCTCTTTTATGTCCTGAAACCATTGTTGACACCTCAAATGATCGACACTTCAATCAAAATTTTAATCGGCAAAGCATGAAAGAAAGGGAGCCTACCTTGAAGTAACTGTTATCAAACTTCAACCATTCAGCCGTCCATGATTGCCCTCCAGGTTCACCAGGCCCATCCTTCTGTAGACACAATGTAAAATTAAGAGCTTAATTTTGGCCAGATGATTCTTGACCAGTTGAAACTAATCAGAATCAAGTAAGATAAGGTTGCAAAGATTTTTAAAGCACGATTTGGGTTTTGAGTTTTGACTCCTAATTGAAGAACATACTGTATATTTTGTTTCTGGCTTTCCCCAGCCACTCCTGTCAGGGCGTGACCTTCCAAGTGTGTGTGCTCCGGACAATGCAACAATTTCCTGCACAAAACACCTCAAGTTATCAGCAACACACAAGCAGACATGTTTTTTTTTTTCAAGTTTCTAGCATCATCCCACACCTTGTCATCAAGGCCCATCCTATAGAATACCTCCCTAAGGTGTTCAGCAGGTAAACGTGGGCCAGCATCTGCGTAACATACGCATTTAACATCAGTCAGTTTATTCACCTTGATAAGTACCCTCCCAAATTGCAAATTCAGACATTTAAACGCAGAAGAAGACATCGCTCCTAAAATCATGAATTTGGCAGGAAGACAAACCAGGAAGCCTCCCCTCAGGTGGACATTGTTCAGGTGCTGTGATATCTACCCGCCCATATTTCATCGGAAGTTTCGGGCCACCGGCTTCCTGGAATGGGATTGAGGAAAGAAATTAATACATGCATAGAATCTATTGGTCATCTGTCAGAATGACCTAGTAAGATATTTCAGCAGAGGAAAGGCTCAAACCTCGATTGCTGTAGCACTCGCCAACTGGAATAAATCCGCATAGGTGATAGCTGGGTATTTGTCCTTGATTGGTTGAATAAGCTTTAAAGCACTAGTAAGACCTGGCAACAAGACATCCAAGTGTGTTAGTTATTATCCTCCACTTGTGAAGGTACAAGGTTTGAGGCTCAAAATTAGTCTGACAAAATACCAGCATTGGCTCCATGACTCAACTCAGGATCAAACCTTAAGCTTCCATCGGCTCCACCTCTCTGTGGCCACTCCTCGATATTTTTGTCATATGTACCGGAATCATGCCATCCCAAACGGACCTGAACATAATAGAAAGTTTTAGCACCTGCATACGATATGTGACGACATGTATATGATGATCGGAATTTTTAGGTTTGTTTCCTAGAATTGATGATATCCTCCCTTCACTCATTTTTGCAAGAAGGGACTTGTTTCGTATCATCTGACAGAATTGACATGCATCACAATTATGCTCATCTCCATCAGGTATCAATGGTATTGCACCCTTCAGTCCTGTAAGTGTTAGGGAGCCTCTCCTGGACTCCCAACGCACGTTGGTCGGTGGACTCCTCTCACAGCTTGGTGAATCTCTTCTCTGACGAGGGCACGGTAGAATGAAAAGAAAAAACAGAGCAACGACAGAGAGCATGCACACAGGTGCTCCCTCCGTTCGGAATTACTTGTCATAAAAATGGATGTATCTATAACTAAAATACATCTAGATACATTCATTTCTTGGACGAGTAATTCCGAACGGAGGGAGTAGCACTTTCGTTGGGAGCCTTCCTTTTATTTTTTTCCAGAGTTGTGCCCCTTTTACAATTCGGCTGCTGATAAGACTATACTGACAAACAAACAAGGCAAATACTCATGCCGCCTGCTGGTGCACGCAGGCGCACACCAGACTTTGCTTGTTGTCAACAACTGTGAATCGATCCAAGGCGAGCATACTAATCGGAGCATTGATCATGCGGCCCCTCTGTGAAGTACTCATCTCAACTCTTTTTGATAGCTTCGATGATGCCAAGATTCCAGGATGCAAAGTGCACAGGTGAACACCTGCTCCATCAAAAAAGACGCTGCCGAGTGCCACGCGGACCAGAAACAACAGTGGCACGGGTGGCTGCGGCGTGGCGCACCAACTGTTTTCGTCGTCGCCCGTTGGGATCAGTGCCAGGCAGCAGCCGGCGACCAGCCCAACAATCCCCAGTTTCGCCGCCGCCACCGCCGGCGTACGAGCGTGTCCCTACTTTTGGGCTCATAAAACGGCAAGTGAAGAAAACATTTGAGGAAGACAAGTTAAATTATTGAGTCAGCAATATGGTTTTTGAGCGATCTCATAGAGATGCTCTGAGCGCTCAAACTTTGATCTGTTTCAGTTTCGGTATGCAATGCAATATGCTGTCAGTTTGTTTGCAGGCAGGAATACGATGATGGATTTGCAACCTAGAGAGTAGAGCTGAACAGTACCAGGATAGGGTGGCAGTAGGTGGTTTTGAGGATCTCCTTGATGTCCTCCCGCGCGCTCTTGAGCTGCGCGGCCTCCGACGCCGCCATGCATCGGACCACCCGCAGCCGCGGCACCACCCCGGCGGCGCCACCGCGCACTCTCCTCACAGCCTTCCTTGCGCAGTTGAGTAGAACCAGGTAAGCAAGCAGCTCGGCCACCGTAGGTCCAATCGAAATAGCGTACGGGGAGACAACGAACCTGCGAGAAGCGTGACGGCGACGGGCGGTGCCGGAGCCCATAGGCGACGGCGGCGCGGCGGGTCGACGAGGAAGGCGAGGCCGCGCTGCGGAGGAGGGAGGCCGAGGACGCGAGTCGCTCCGCCATGCCGGGGTTTGGAGTGAAACGAGACTGGGGAGGGAATCGAGCAATGGAGGCGGAGTGAGGTCTGAGCTGAGGTGGCCAGCGAGAGGCGTGGGGTGAGAGACGGAGGGAAGGAGCCTAATCCAGGGTCCCCAATGGCGACACGACGCGTGGCGTGGGAATGCACAAGAATACGCGGGAGAACCAACCGCTCATGCAACGCAACCCAAAACAGCCAGCCAATACAGCCTCATCGCACGAGACGGCACCCCATCAGTATATTCATTCGCCGCGAGATGAGTGATCCTCCTGACCTCTGCTCGGTGCTCTGCGCTTTTCACCTGAAACTCTGCTTTGGACCTGGAGAGACTCAGCTGACTGTGAATGTAGAACAGTGCAAACCGTCGAGCTAGCTATACAATCGTGCGGCACCATTTCCTGACCGTCGTTGCAAGTTGCAACCCTACCTTCATTTCCAAATACTCAAATCCATGCAAACACATGTATACGAATACACTTAGCAATGAATATAACACACTCATAAAATGTGTTGAGATAGAAAAATACATAGTCCAAACATACAATTTTTTTCGAGTGCACAATTCAAAAAAAAAATTCTATAATTTACTGTGTGTATCAACATATGCTCAATAGGATCATTGAGTAGTTGCACATGCACTTGTGTATCTTAAAGTTGTCGATGCATCTCTAGAAAGTTCACAACACACGATCTGCATCTTGTTCCGGGAGGCGGACATGTACTCGGGTCTTCTCAAAATCATGTGTCTGTGCTATCCATGCGCACTCATCCTGCACAGTCATGTTATGCAGGATCATACAACAGGTCATCACCTGCCACAGTGTCTTCTGATCCCATGTCATTGGAACTCCACGAACAATACAAGACGAGCTTGGAGCACTCTGAATGTGCTCTCCACATCCTTTCTAGCAGCCTCTTATATTTGTGCAAAGGGACATCGTTTGCTACATTGGCGATTGGGTATAGTCTTCACAAACGCCGCCCACTAAAGATAGATACCGTCGGCAAGGTAGTACACCTTGATGTAGTCATGCCCGTTGATGGTGTGGTTGCATGCCGGAGTATCCCCATCACAAAGTCTCTTGTACAACGAAGACCGCTGAAGCACATTGATGCCTTTGTGAGAACCTATCATGACAAAAAAGCATGCCAAATCCACAAATTATTTGATGTCACTTCTTCAAGTATGATAGTGGCTTTTTTCGTGTGACCTCGACTGAACCGAGCATACGTGGAAACCCCTTACTACTCCAATTGTTATTAACTTTTTTTGTATCCTTGGATTTGGTTCTTTCGAGTACTCCGGTCCACACACCTTCACCATGGCGTAGGCAAATTTCTCCATGGCCTCAATATATGTGCTCTCCCCCATCCAGACATACACGTCAATAGCATCTGCATTTTTACCATATGCAAGCATCCTCGGAGGAACCGTGCATTTATGCATAAGAGAGAGCTACATTTGTCTGCAATGATCCTTCCTCGGCATGATGTAGGGATCATATGTATTCATATCATGCACTATGCACAAGAACAAATGATTACTCATCCAGAAGCAACGCCAAAAAAAGAACTCATGGAATACTAGGATCTAGTCGCGGTAGGGACTCTTTGTGCCACTTGTCCTATCTCGGGCAATAACTATTCTACCTTTTATCGAACCCTTGAAGTTGAGAACAAGATCCTCTTCTCTATTTCTTCATGTATGCTCATCATCACCAACATGTCAGCATCTTCCTCATCATCAGTGTTTGAAACAGGCGAACCGATGAACTCTTCGAATATGTACTGATCAAACTCCTAGTAATCAAATTCATCATCCGACGAATCTATTGTTTGCCTACAAATGAGCAAAAGAATCTAAAAAATAGCTCGTACATTTTGTCAAACACATGGCGGGTGAGGTGTATGCCCGACGGAGTAGAACATATCGGGGCAGCAAGGATGACCAGAAGGGATTTGGGACCCGTGGTGACGGTGTTGTGGGTTGGGGACGGTGACAGAGGTAGGTTTGATCAGACCATGCGCCTTCTTGCATTTCAACCATGGATGTCGTATTACAGTATTACCAACATCTCACGCTGGCGTGATAAGCCTCCGGGTTCAAGGAGATGTTGCACACATGTGATACAATTATTTTAAACCGAGGCAAAGGATTTGCTTCATCCATTTAAATAAGCAAGTGAGAATTGCCCTATTAATTAACAAAAAACCGAGTGAAAACTATCACAATCCGCTGAACCCATACAAATCTCTCTAACGAGGGACTTGTCGAGGTATCACACATGCCTCATCTTCATCACTTCTCCCCAAGTAGGCACATTGACATCCCTAAAACCGGGAACAAGCAACTCTGACTTCACCATAGACAATCGTCGACCCGAACCACAACGTAGAGGTCGTGTGGAGTCATATGAAGATCTACTCCAGAACTCGGACGCAACAAGATAATGTAGCTTCGATGCTGATGAATAGCTAGGAAGGAGTACTATTTGAGCTCTAGTTCAGTGCAGTGGCTCGAGTTTAATGGGACCAGACACATTACAATGTGTCATGTGATGATTCGTCATTCCCCATATCTCCAACGGAGATTAAGACTCCCTCGATAGTGTGAGCTTCGGATTACATCTTATCTCCATTCCATTTGGTGGCCTCTTAACCCTACTTTATTATTACTTACTTGTTTGTTGCCTTGTGTTGCTTGCTTGCTTGTTCAAACTCATTGTATAAGGTGTATCACCTAGTTGCATAACTAGAGAGCTTACATTTTTCCACTTGCCTTCAAAAGCATCCGAGAAAAAGATTAAATTTGACA
>NC_041390.1:628490236-628492693 GCF_002162155.2 Triticum dicoccoides | reverse complement strand
TCGGGTATATATGTTGCTCGAGCTCCTCCATGTAGGACTGAACCGCACGACAGTACACTTCGGGCACACATGCAAGATGGACCTTCAACGATTTAAAAAATTCCTTTTTTATCAAAAGATAACATCAAAAGTGGTTCTCAAAAAAATAAAACATATTAAACTTCTATAATATTGCTAATGGTTAATGTAAACCTAGTATAGACAAGATGATATATAATTATACCTCTACAAATTTATGCAAATTGTTGTCAAACAAAGGAAAACTCAACACAAAAGATATTGCAAACTTATATATTGTTATAAATTCTCTTGTGAGCTTGTTGTCAAAAATAGGTTTTGTATCATGCACTAAGCATGCAAACTTTGCATGACAACTATATGAATATCATGGTACATGAAAATCATACTTGAAAATGAAAAGAACAAGAAATGAGCTAACATTTCATGGACAAACTACTTATAGTCACATAATACGCTGGGATATTTTTTATAAACCAGCACCAACTCCAGACAATCTTATCAAGATATTTTATTAGAAATGTACTCTCAGGTCCCTAAAGATAAAGAAACACACCTGAATACATATAGGTACACTCTAGCTTCTTATATCTTGGTAGGTTCAATCGAGTGAGGATTCTAAAGAGCAATGTATAATACTAAATTTAAGCATGATGGCATATATCATTAATCTAGTTGCAAAATATGGTTTTAGGGAAATGTATAATTTTTTTGAGAACAATAAGAAATTTGTTGCTACAAAATATGATTCTAATAATATAAGTAAATGGTAGTGTATTCACATTTGATAGACACAAGAGGTCTATAGACCATTTACTGTATTTTAATATTGCATTGATATGTGGTTAATTTGATAAAATATGATAGAAATATACCAATTATTAGGATAACGTATTCAGGAAATGTGCTATAATAAGTAAAAATGTTTATTATAAATAAGTATTATCAACACTACAACAAATCAAGGTAGTCTCAACAGAATGTTGTTGTTTGATATTGTTCATGAGTGCATTGAGGAAGAGAAGATCAAGGTTCAGCATGTCGGAATGAACGTCTGCATTGAGGGAGAGAAGTCCCTCGGCCGACAAAAGTCAATCAAGATGAGGAAGAAAGTCGCAGTGCAAGCAATGGAGACAAAGCAACTGGGTTAAGGAGGTGAATGTTGTAGTTAACAAGGTTGGTCACGTAGTAGGTCAACAGTCTTAGATGGTTTCTTACAAAGTTTGTTTAGATTCTGTTTCGTAAATAGTCCACGTGAATAAACCAGACTAGGTGTTTGTAACGAGTCGGGGTCGCGTCGTGTTGGTTTCCGAGTCGGCGACGTGTTGGACGTGGAGATATTGTTGGTTTTAAATTTCCTACATCAAATCACCAGAATGTCCGCGTACAAAGCTAGCTTGCAAACTAGCAGACTAATTGATTCTGCGTGGAATAGTGCATGTATGTCTAGCCGTAGATGTACGTAGCGTGGGAGCTCATTTATTGATGATGATCTTGTTTTCCCGATGATGAGTATTGTTAATGTAACAAAGATGCTATCACTATATGAGAACAATGTTGTCATGATAACAGCAGAGTTGGATAGACCCAACGATATGAATTACTGAGAGATGTTATTGGTACTTCATAAAACTTGTTCAAGTTTGCTGATAGAGAGAATTCCAGTCAGATCCGTCGGTAGGGGTCCAAGCGCAGCTGGAAGTCATGGACCGGATGCCTCCGGAGAGTAATACTCTACGTCTTGCTAGTGTTGATGATTCATAAGAGATACCTCATGCGAGGTATTACAATGGTGTATGAGATCGCTATCGAGAGTTCTCCTATCTGAGGATCGATGATCAACAGGAACCCTAGATCTCCCTCTATATAGACAAGAGAGGTATAGGGTTTACATGTTAGATGTGATCTGGGTGCTGCCACCCTCTAGTCTTGGGCGTCAAGAAGGTCATATGGCCTCCTAAGGTTTGCACTGTGTGGTGGGCCTGTCGGGGCCCCTTGTGGTTGACGAGGCCGTGCTCCTTGGTGTTAGCCACCCCCGGGATAGTACCCTGTCAGCAGCACCCGAGCGTCCTAGAGATCACAGCGAGGGTTACGAGACACCCGGCGGGATCCTTTGCTGACTCGTCTTCTCGGAGCCTGATTACGTTGTTTCTCTCTCGATGGCCTGTGGGAGTCTTTGTGCCCCTTATGGACATCGCCGATCGACGCCGCTACAACTATAGGCCTCCTTGTCCAGACTTTGATCTTGACAGAGAGGGAGGGCATGACCTTTTTACTTGAACCAACGCATCAGCGCAGGGATCGAAACAGGTAGGTGAGCGACTTACTACGACAAGTTTGCCTCGATTCCTGTGCCCGTAGGACATGAATAGGAACTGCCCATAGGTCATGGTATACATGGCACGTAGGGGCACCTTGATTTCAGCTCACCCTTAGTGG
>NC_041390.1:628480392-628490050 GCF_002162155.2 Triticum dicoccoides | reverse complement strand
CCTTCGCCTGCTTCCATGCGCCTCTACTTTCCTTGCGTCTCTGGTTCCACTTGCCCTGCTTCGCCGTCATAGCGATATTCATCGTCTTCGGGCCCGCCGCCTCCTCCCCCGAGCAATGAGGGATGGGTCGACAAGGTGCCTCGACTGACGCTATTGGCGTGCAGGCGACGACGGAGGCAGAGAGTTCCGGCGCCTTCGTCGAGCTGCAGCCTATCGCAGGTACCTTCCTCAGCCGGTGGGTGCGGTCCATTATCTCTGACGCGGACGTCCAGAGACCGATCCATGCTTGTAGGTACATATATCAGCGGTACTGATCCACGCTTCTACCACTTTTGCGTAGGGGCAATGAGATATTCATGAACAAGCATCAAGTGAGGAAACTAAGAACGATTGTTAGGCAAAAGAGACGGGTGATGGAAATTAAACTCTTTATTTACACTTTATCCAAGACAAAGTGAACCTTAGGCTGGTAAGTAATATGTTGCCTTTTTTCCTGCCCACAATGAGTTACTTTATTAGACATGAATATCTGAAAGTTTTCTCTTCTTAGTGGTTTGCGAAGCAATTTACTCATGATTACCTTACAAACTACATGACTAAAATGGAGGCAACGAGGGTTAAAGTATATAATTTATACTACCATGATAATGGTCTAGAAGTCTTCCTGAAGGCAGTGAAGGATGGGTGGGCAGTCATCAGAAGGGGTTGGACAAAAGTTGTGACCGCCTTTCGCATGGAGGAGGGCACATTATGGCATTTCGCTTCTTCAACACCATCGGCAATCAAAATGATTTACACTTCTCTCTTCACCTTTATCACCTCTAAATATTATGGTTCATCATAGTTAATCTGCTGCCTAATCTGTTGCCTCCATGGAAGTGGGGCTTGCATCAGGCGGCTCCATCGGGCGCGTGGCTAGTGCGGATCCAGAGGAAGCGAGCGGCTCAAGGTACATGCGCGACCAACCGGACGGAACCAGGCTGGCCATGCAACCCCTGCGGTTATTCCTTGTCCTCGCCACACCGAGCTCAGAGTCCGAGATAATTCACGCCAATGCGCGCGACCATGGATGCGTCGGATGCCCAAGCTATGATAGCACGTCTGGGGGTGAGGAGTGAAGTTCCCCAGTGCGAAGGAGAAGGCACTCCATGTCGGGAAGGCCGAGTCGCGCTTCGCAGCATCGGACAATCCCACGAAGGATAGGCACATGGATGCTACCCGTGGCAGCATCATGGTGAAGCGGCAATCCTAGGTGGTGCCTGCCTCGCACTGGAGCAAACCCGAACAGTCTGTGCCCTAGTCGGCCTGCCCCCAAAGAGGAGGACAACGATGTCAGTTGTCACATTTGACACCTATAGCTCTCGCAGCGAGCAGATCCTTCTTGACCCCTATTGTATCTTCGACCACTACATCGACAAAGTGGACAATAGGAAGGGAAAGGGTAGATGCATCTGTGTGTAAATTTCCTCCATAGCCATATTTTCGTTCATAGAACATGCCAAATTTTGATAGTCCGGTGACATATATGATGAGTTTCTTATGGTATGTGTGTTAATCTATATGAACTACATGTGTCGTTCTAATATTGCATGACACTGTATGGAATTGAGGGTTTGCATATAGAGGGGTGGCTGTGGATGCAGACAGTTAAGGAATCACCAGATCGTGTCCACATCTGCTGACTTTAGGGGATCATATTAGACAAGTATTGTATTTTCTTTGAACAACAGAAGGCGCACGAGGCGCCAAACTTTCTCATTTCAGCTCAGTAACAACGTACAACATGAATTACAAAGCCCTGAAATTGAAAAGTAGAGAGAAGAGAAACTACAGGGCAAAAGTCATATTCCGATGAGCTAAAGCGAAACAATTCTACCACTGATGTTAGAACCTGGTGATCTACATTGTGTGCAATACCATTGATCTCCCTAGAGATGTGAAACACCTGGGACTGAAGATCTGAGGAGTAGCAGAAGAAATCAGCCAGAATTTTTCTAATAGTCCAAGTAGTAGATTCCTTAATCTTCCTGCTAGCCGCCCATGACGCCAAAGACATATTGTCAGTGAGGAAAGTGGGCTGAGAAATGCATAGCTGTTTGGCCACTTGAGCTGCCAAAAGAAGTGCCAAAGCTTCAGCTTGTAAAGGTGTATCTGTGATAACAGTAGAAGCTTGGATCTGCACATAGATCTCTAATTGGTCTTGTGGCAAAGAGAGGTAAACTCCAATTCCAGTAGCAGACAAGTGCTATAGATGCTTAACTCGTTGATAGAATGGATAGGGTAGCCGAGGTCAAACGCGGTGGTAAACTCACCTCGACGAAACCAACCATAGTAGAAAATGGTGAAAGGGCGTAACGATTTTCGTGTCAACGTAAAGGCATCTCCAACGCCAACCCTCAAACTAGTCGTAACCATTCGGACCATGTCCGGACCGACACATGACCGCGTTGGATGGCAAAACATGTCCAAACGACGTGATTCGAACAGTTGCGGACAATTTAAGAGTCAGCATTGCAGATGCCTTTTGGGCATCTGTCGACCCGTAAATCTCCCGCAACTGTTTGGATCGCGCTGTCCGGACAGCCGAAGCCATCCAACGGGGTCCTGTATCAGTCCACGAGGCGGTCTGGTTGTGATTTCTCACGTAAAACAAAGACAAAAGTGGGGGATGTTTGTGGGAGTTCGGACCGACCCCAAGCACGCTTCTAACGGCCCTGGCCCACCAAAAACCCCTCCCCCTCCCGCGCACGCATCCTGCCCCACGCCAGCTGACCGCATTCATGCCGTTGTAGAGCACGCCGCTCCGCATTGAAAGCGGCTTAGGGCAGACGCGAGCTCTCACTGCATCCGGCATTGAAGCAGCGCGCCAGCCGAGGGCGCCGCCAGCTATATGCCCAGTTGAACATGCCTCCTCGCCGCATTCATACATCTCCATTAGCCCCGTGTGGAAGCCGAGAAAGCTACTCCAGTCACACGTCCGCTCATGAGCGGGCCGGCTTTAAACGCAACATTGGTCGGGCTCCTCCTGTCCGCTCTCTATTTAAACGAGGCCAGACACCAGGCAAGAAACGCATCACTCCGCCGCACCCCCATCTCCTCCTTCACCACTCTTCTGATGGCTTTAGAAGAGCAGTTCTCTGGCATACAAGCCGACTGGGTGGCCCGCCGATCCCGCCGGATACGAACGAGACAGCTCGCAGCTCCACCTCCCTCACCTAGCCCGACGGAGCCAGTTGTCGCCCAAAGCAAGTGCGTGGTTCAGCAACTCGCGGCACGACGGGGAGCACCACTACAAAAAAATACACTTCCGTGATGATACGTGTTTGTCACAGTAGGTCACTTTTTCTGTCATGCATGTACATCCATGACGATTTTATGACAAAATCAAGATAGTCATACCTGTTCTGTCGTAGAAGTGTTCCATAACATTACCAAAATTATCATCATGGAAGTGTCCACTTCCATGACGATAAATCGCGCATCATGAAAGTGCTTTCATCAAGGGTGACCGACACGTGGCATCGACCGTAGCGGGTTGCTGTTAAGCTATCGGGTCCGGTTTTGGTTCCGATAACCCGTTAACAGACCGGACCAATGGGGATTTTCCATGTGTAAAATTCTCATTGGCCAGAGGAAACACGTGTTGGCTCACCGTTGGGACAGATGTCATCCACTCATTGGACATGAGGCGCCTATGATATGTCGACACGTGGCACGGCCCAACAGAGGCCCATTCCGGTGAAAAGGGTGGGCCTGTCAAAATAAGCGGGCCGGCCCATTAGCGGCCTACTTGAGTCAGGCCCATTTACAAGTACGGCCCATGCAAGTTACACAGAATCGGACCATCAAAGGCCCATTCTAGATTTGACAATTTCTAGCCCATCGTCAGTTTAAGCCCGTTAACGGCCCGCTATGTCTTTAGGCCCAATTACGGCCCGAGCTTCTTTCGGCCTGTTAGCAGCCCATCGTCAGTTCCAGCCCTTTAACGACCCGGAACATCTTTCAGCCTTTTCTCGGCCCATTCTGCAGTTGGGCCAATTCTAGCCCGCTGTGACTTTAGACCTGTCATCGGTCCATTCGGTAAATGGGCCAACTCTTAGCCCATTTTGTCTCTCGGCCTGTTAACGGCCCGCACAACAGTTGGTCTGTTAGGGGCCCATGTTCCGCAGGGCATCATTTTAGCCCAACGCGACTTTCGGCCAGTTAAAAGCGTAGTTTGCAAAATGGGCCTCCTCTGGCCCATAACACTTTCGGCTTCTTACTAGCCCGTAAAGTAAAAGGGCCGAGACAAAATTGACAATTATTTCGGCCTGCTAGAGGCCCGCGGGCCATTTCCATTTATACGGCCCAATCAAGCTTTTGGCCTGTTAACGACCTGCTAAGAGCCGTTGTTACGGTGGGCCACATCATTTGGGATTCACTTAATATTATTTTGACCAGCCAATTAAGGCCCGCTTTGACTACACATGTTTGTTCATTTTTTTGGCATCCAGCAAATATTTGGGCGTGTTGGCCCCCGTTTTAATGATATAGCATATTCAAGAATTATCCTACTCTATACTATCGACTCTAAAAAACATACACTATACAATAAAAAAATTAAGGCATAGAAACGTAGAATAATCCTACACTATACAATAAAGAAATTACAGTCGAATATACCCACTGGGCATTATAGTTCGGCACCAGTGATAATAAAGTGTACACAAATAGAAAATTACATACACTGGACAAATAAAACTCATACATCATGGACACGCATCAACAGAACTTACCATTTGAACTATAATCTCTTAAGAAAATAGGATTGGATGGATTCAGATAGCACAAATTTCAGTTAGCAAAATCTCCAATTCCTTCATGGTTACCTCAGTGTCTTGTTTCTTTTTTTGACTCCTGCATCTAATACCTGCATGTCTAGTCTCAACTTGTTGATTGTACACGTTGTCTTGCCACCTCTAGTTGATGCTCGAGAACATCAGCACATTTCAATTCCAATCCATAATCATTCGGTAACGGCCATGCCGCACTGCTCGCAGATCTTTGTGTTGATGTCACTTCATCCTGAAATGTTTCTGTAAGTACACATGACGGGCAAAAATATAGTTACAACAGTGAAGCGAGCAAGACAGACTATTTTGTACATGGCAAAACAAGACTAACAATAATATTACACGTCATGAAGCATAAGCAAGTGATATTTTAAAAATTATAAAAATGGTAGTCTGTGCTGCCTGCATACAGAAATCTCTCTTAACTCATCAAAGGAGCATAATGTTGGGGTCAAATCCAAAACACAGACAAGTTACAAATTTAAACAGCACGTTGCGTATAAGTAAGCAAACAGTTAGCCATTCTGTAGCTCAATTAAAGTCTTGGAATCATAATGATCAGTAGAGGAATTCATACAAACCTACTACAGCAAGCAAAACTATGTAATCATTAGCCTAGTATAAACTAGATTGTGAGCCTCATGCAGTAATAGGTTGTTAATAGACTTCAAAGGTTCAGGCACACTTCGCCAGAGTAATTAAATGGTAAGGCCTTTAATTATGTCAACTAATAGTTATACAAGTACCCAACATCAGGCATCATTGTTTGGGCATCTCATTAACTGAGGACAAATAAAGCAATTGAAAAGAGCAAATTAACTATGCCTGAAACAAACAAGGAATTGAACTATTGAGTTGGATACAGTGACTTACCTTAGCTGGTTGAACAGGCTCAGTGCTACTCCTACTTCTCTTGCAAGGCTCCTTCCTAACATCTTGTATTTGGAAATCCTCAATCTTATCTTCATTGCACCCCCTCTGCAAGGTGTTACTCGTCTTTTTGGAAGATAAATGTGCATACTTTCCAGTCTGTGAATAACACAAAAGGATGAGATTATAACAAAACAACACCACATAATGAAACATGCCACACCTCTTGCACTTGCACACAATGGAATGAGCATTTACTATGTGTGCACTATGTAAATACTGGGCATACCTTCGAACTGATCTTCAGGTACTCTTGGAGAGCCTACTTTAGTGTACAGCCAAACCTTTATGTCACATATGAGTTAGACAAGCCCCCAGTACAGCAGCCCTTAGTGTTTAAATCATTGACAAGCTCTGTTAGAGTGTTAGGTCAAGAACAACAAGTAATCAAAGCAAACAATCCTAGTATGGCTGGCTGATGCAAACAAGTAATTGAACATATGTGTGAGCAAATCTTAAATATCAAGAAAAGAAGCAAAGAAGGAGGCTTAAAGACCATCACTTGACTGACCAGATTTAAGGGGCATTTAAACATCATGTGCAACATATGAACTAATATAAACATTGCATATTCCAGATTCTACAATGGAATGCACATGTATTAGGTTATGCCATGTATGTTGATGCCTAAATGTACACTATAGCAGACATGAGTGATTCATCATTGCACGCACAATTGAATTGCAGGTTAAGCGCCGGTTTTATTCCACCTTTTCAGAGCTTATCGTCAAAATAAGCCATAAAAGATGTAAATAAGTCATTTTTGAGTATTGGGCTTGGGCTTAACTTATTTCGCTTTGGTGGGGGGTGTTTCGGGTAGAAGCTCACTAAAAATTGAAGGGAAGGGGAATAGTGAAATGACTCTGTTGTCTACCAATATTCCACTCAAAATGCAACTGCTCACGCTCGTGTCACACCTGACCCTCAAGTAATAACAAACACGCAAGCGTTCATTTCCCTTCCCGCTTGCATCTCCTCTCCCCTTTCCCTCTACCTCGATCCCCTGCCTGCAGCGCTAGGCTTCCTCCAGCGAGTCGTCGCCACTGGTCCCATTTGGACTGGTCCTCGACGATGCTCTGTCCAGCTAGGCTACATGGCCGGCGGGTAGGGCCAAATCTCCCCGGCTACTCCTTCCTCTGGCGCCGCCCCTCATTCTCATGGTCTCCAGCGGCTGCTCCACGGTGGTCCGTCCATCGAGTTTGCATGAAATATCCACCCGTTTTGACTGAATTTCGTCCGGTTAGTTTGAGTTATTGTGAAAATGTATGTGGCTAGTGTTGGATGGCGTCCTTCCACATCCGTATCCTTGGACTAGTCCCTCCCCCTATCCGCGGACGGATGCGGGAGGAAATTTGCGGGTTGCCGTTGGAGATGCCCTTAGTCACTAGAAATTTCCTATATACTAGATGACCCATTGCGCCTATGGTGCAAAAAGCAAGAGCGAGCCGACTATTCAAACAATGGATATGTGATTGATTTAGAACCAACTAAGGCCAAAGACTATTTGAGTAATAATTACCACACATTTATAAAAGCGAGTAACATAGTATTGAATTGCTAACACATAGAGACACTCTAAATCGTACGGAAGGTGATGGCTCTACAATTAGACCATTTGGAGCATTGGTACCTCCAGTTCATACAACCAAGTAGCCGAGTCAAAAGGATAAAGTGTGGGAAGCAGATTACACGGGCCACGAAAGCAGTACATGACCTAAGCTATACTATCAGATAATGGCGGTGGCTGACTACGCCGCTATCAGAGGGAGTGTACGGTGAGACTGAGCTCCCCCGCTAGTTCCTTGAGGAGAAACACATATGAGAGCAAGAGCTTTACCCTTTTGGCTCGGCTACTTGGTTTGTTGTGATGCAAATCAGATAATAGCTCTTGCTCTCATATTTGTCATGCAAAAGAATTGAGCCCGGTTTGTTGTGATGGTAGCTCTCTTGTAACTCCCATGATAAGTCGAGCAACGACATTGGCAGTTCCGTTTCCAACTCTGATTGGCAGTATGCTCTTCATACCGTTATGTCTTTAGCAAACATGGTCAAGATGCATTTTTTATAAAAAAAGAGGATGACCCCCGGCCTCTGCATCTGGACAATGCATGCGGTCACTTTATTAATTATTCTCACAAGACCTTACAAAGTCATACAACAATAAGACTAGAGGCACTGTCTAAGCACGCTGCACCTATTCAATTGATGAAGGGGCACTGATAGCCTGGGCCTAATACCAATCAGATATTGCAGCCAAACCTAAACATCTAAGACTTGAGGTCCCAACCAGGACGTCTTCCTGGTATGGGGCACCTACCAGTCCGGCGCACTTCTCAACCAGGACGCCTGCCGGGTATAAGGCCGCTGCAGCCACCTGCCACGAGTCCATCTTCAGAGCTGTAATGTTGCATCTACCGTGCCAGGTCTCTGCCATTGACGCCACCACAACGCCAGATAGCGTCGTCCTCTTGCACGATTCCATCCTCCCACATCGAACTCCGAATCTGCACTGCACCACACCGTCAAGATCCGTCGCCATAATGTGTAGGATGAAGCACCGCTCCACCAAAGAAGTCGTCCGCTGGTCCGGCAAAGCCGAGTGCATCTCCAAGAATGCCGCCCCAAAGGGGGTTACGGCACATGAATGCCGTCAACATCCGATCAGCTGATCTAGGGTTTTCCCCGGAGATATTGAGTGGAGTTGGGAGCCTCACCTCGATGATGCCTTCCTGAAGGAAACGATGATAAGGGCATCGTCATCACCGTCTCCGGCCATCAACCTATCAGGATTCTTAGAAAGAACAATGCAAGGACTGCAAGGGATTACTATTCTTTGGCCACTCGTTGCAAATGCCTTGCTCATAGCAGGCAATGGAAATTTCTTTGTGTCTATTAACTTGTTCAAACTATCAACATGTTGTCTATATAGTGTCTCCTTATTTCTAGACTAGAACATGATAGCGCGCGTTGCCGTGCCCGTTCATCTTAAGATTGAGATGACATATTTTTTTTAAAAAATCTCGGTATTATAAATATTTGTTCCATCTGAAATCTTTTCTTCTCTAATAATAAAGCAGATATTGCTTCTGGTCGTACGTCATTCAAATTACCCTTGAAGTTAGCGAAAATTACCCACCAATGCCACCCGTAAGTGGAAAAAACGATTCGTTTTTCTCTTACGTCGTTGCCCATCGTGTTTAGTTCAAATAAAGTACTGCCATGTTGTATCACAAGTCTACAATAGCTGAATTGGTTGGTGCCATGCTCTTTTATTTGGGACACCCAAGTTCGAATCCCAGTTATCCCTTTTTTTTGCCTTTTATCACTCCCTGAATTCCTGTTGGCGTAAGATAGAACTATCTTGCTCAAGGGCTGCATAGTGTTGTAATACGGTCCAGCTACTCTAACTTTTTTTTGCAGATTCAAGTACTTTTTAAAATATTCATATCTTTTAAATATTAACATAAAACTTAACATGTTATAAATGGAAAACGCTTAGAAAAATGTTTAGATTCCAAATATGCTATTACCCTGCATGTTAATCATTTCTAAAAAAATACTTTTATTTATATGGGGTATTTCAAAAATGTCTATTATATATGTTTTAAAAGATCTATTACTGGTTCAATAGGGGAAGTTCATTTCTACCAATTTAGAATTCCTAATCAACCTTTTTTTTTGAGAAAAAAACTACTAGCCATCTTTTGTTCTTTTTCAAAGAAAAACTACTAGCTAGCTTAGTGCTATATATGTACGTGTAAAAACATATGTCTACATGTCGTTGTGTACAGTGGGTTGGCTGCCACCTTTGCATCCAGCGCCCACTAATATGAATCAGTTGATGGTCGGCTACAAATGACGTGGACTGAAAAGGAGCAATTTTGGATATTTTTTTT
>NC_041390.1:628479066-628480213 GCF_002162155.2 Triticum dicoccoides | reverse complement strand
GGAATTCGCATGAATCGCCATATTAGGCGGCGATTGGGAGGGGAGGAGGTCTCGACCAGACTATCCCGACCTCACCTAACACAAACAAGCATGTTTTATAGATTAATCTACTTGATGTTATTGTTATTTCTAAATTTGTTCATAATAGTATTTCTTTCCATTTTTCTATTAAATTTAGCTCATGACATCAGGTCCAAAATTATTACTAATGTTATTCCTTTAAATTTTATTTTAAATTTCAGAAGGAACTAATAAGTTGAATTAATTTGACTCGGGACCACATCTCATGTTCCAAATAGACATCCTGGAAAAGCATACCCTCAATTGATTCATTGTTTGACATGTTGTTCGTTGTTTTGAAGCTGTCGTTCATGTCGAATGACTATTGGCTGTGATTTTAAAGTAGAGGGAGTGGACTTATACATGAAGGATCATGAGAATACTTATCACATTAGAGACTTGTGTTATTGTTTGATCTCCCGTTGCAACGCACGGGCATGTTTGCTAGTAGTGTACAGTAGATGAAAGGCCATAGCAAATAATGGCATCACCCGTCAGTACAAAGGACAATTCATAAGATACAGAGGTTTTGATGTGTGTTCTCATCGAAGCAAATTAAAATTAATGACAACACTCCCTCACCATGTTTCGCCTACTGCCATTAAAGATTTAAGTGCACAAACCCCCGTTGTTCAAATTAATGGTAACAACTGATTTTTTTTTGCGCAAAAACAATTGAATTAACAATGGAGAAATCCAGAGCAGAAAGATTGTTTTTCTTAAACATGCCTGGAAGCGTGTCATTGTTTATGAAGACAACACAAAGATAGTGTGAATTGCCAAATGAAAAAATATTTACATAATTAAAATAAAAAATAACCGTCCTCACCGAGTGGTAAAAAAAATATGAATGCCTACTTAACCTAGACCTGTCACAACAGGCAGCACACAAACAAATGAATCGAGGCCTGAAGCGGCACGAGTGCTTGCTGGCAGCCATACCAATGCTCGAGAGAGCTCGCAACCAAACGACTGAGGGAGCAACAATAGAAATAGCCCGTAAAGAAAAAACAATAGAAACCGAGTCTCCAGGGAAGCAGAATATATATATATATATATATATATATATATATATATATATATATAT
>NC_041390.1:628470812-628478886 GCF_002162155.2 Triticum dicoccoides | reverse complement strand
TCTGATGGCAAACAACATATATATCTGTTATCTGTAATCATGATGTTACTGCCAAGCTACATGATACAATTGCTCATGTCGTTTGCTTGTTTTTCTAGCACGTACCCAAAACAATTTGGTAGAACGTTAATTTGGAGCTGGGTGGTTGCATGGAAACGTTCGCAACACAGACTAAGATCTGATAGTTAACTGGAGCGGAACAAAATAATTGTACCATGCAAGAATCCTAGCAATAACTCATAGCGAAATCTTACCATGACGGAAGGCGCAGACGCTGGGAGATCGTAGATGTTGCCAGTTGCAGCCAGAGGGTGCAGCGGTGGACACCTTGATCGGATCACATGTCTTCTTCAACCCCTCATCTCCTCCTAAGCAGCTGCGTTAGACGGATGGGCGGGGGGTGTGGTAGCGCAACGATTGGATCAAGCGCTACTCTTCCACTTTCTTCGTACCCTCAAGTCATTGATGGTGCCGCACCTCCACCTACTCGAGATGGCCTGCCGCCTCGTCATATCGGGCATGAGATGAGACAACCACATACAAGAAGCCCAGAAAGATTAACACACAATTTGTACATAGAAAAGAAATTGAGGGCCCGTTGACATTCCCTCGGCCCGATTAATGTGAGGACGTCCAAGTCCACCATCGGAGCAGCAGCCCATAGACGTGGGTCAGTCATGACGCTCGGGGCTAGCGAGATAAAAAGGCTCATGCGTGCAATGTGGGATAGCTGAGCGACCCGGTACGTTCGTATGCCGAATCCAATGGCTGATAAGGTCAAATCGCCGTGGAGGGGCATAGTTAGCCCCGTTTTACTGTTTCTCAATAGGAAATAATATCTTTGCCCATCTATAAGTACCTGTAACCACGGGAATCTATTGAATTTAACGACCAATTCATGTTAATTATTATGCTTAAACGTGGTATAAATAGGGGGAGACAGGCAGTCCCTTACCACGAACAATGTGTTGTCCATCGGCTAAAGTCATCCTCTTGCGTGCATATTCAGGTACTGTCCAAAGATAGTTTAAAAAGAAAAGAGAGTACGTGAAAAGGAAGTAACAAACAAGATTCTTATTCTCTATGTAGATTTATCTTTTCTGTTGACAGGTTTTTTTTAGAAAAGGAGGATGACACCCGGCCTCTGCATCTGGGCGATGCATACGACCACTTTATTAATTATTCTTACAAGACCTCACAAAGCCAAACAATAGCAAGATTAAAGCCATCGTCTAAGCAACAACTGTTGCTACACTTATCCAATTGATGAAGGGGCGCAGATAGTGTGGGCCTAATATCAAACAGACATCGCAGCCAAACCTAAACATCTAAGACCCGAGGTCCCAACCAGGACGCCTGCCTGGTATGGGGCACCTACCAGTCCGGCGCACTCCTCAACCAGGACGCCTGCCGGATATGAGGCCGCCGCAGCCACCTGTCATCAATCCATCTTCAGAGTTGTATTGTTGCATGTACCATGCCAGGTCTCTCTGCCATTGACGCCACCACGACACCCGACAGCGTCGTCCTCCTGCGCGAGTCCATCCTCCAACAGCGAACTCCGAATCTGCACTGTGCCACGCCGTCAAGATCCGTCGACATGAGTGTGTAGGATGAATCACCGCTCCACCAAAGAATCCGTCCTCTGGTCCCTCGATCACGTGTGTACCTCCAAAAATGACGCCGCCAAGGGAGGAACTACACCAGAGCGCCGTCGCCATCCGATCATATGATCTAGGGTTTCCCCCGGAGGTAGCAGAGAGTGGCCTTGAGCTTCTCCACGGCGATGCCTTCAAGAAGGGAACGACGCAGATAGCGCCGCCACCGCCGGCCTTAGCAGACGCCGAAGGCAAGTTTTCACCCAGATCAGTTCGAAGGGATCCAAATCTCGTGCACGAGCCGCCGTCACCACCAGCACCACCAGGCAGAACCACGGAGCACCAGCAGATCAGCGAACCGCCGGCACCACCGCATCCAGATCGCCGGCCACGCCGGGCTGCCGCCATCCCCCGCGCCGTCCGGATCAGAGACGGAGCCGCCGACCGCGCACAGCGACCACCGCCGCCTGCACACGTCGGAGCGCTGCCGTGAGCCCAGCGCCCGCCACCGCTTGCCGAGGGCCGCCGCCGCGTGCCCCGAGCGGACTCCCATGCACACTAGGGGAAACCGCGAGCGTGAGCCCTGCCGTCGCCCCCAAGCCCGCGCCGGCGCGCTCCGCCTCCAGGGCGCCGCCAACAACCACCGCGTTTCGCCCGCACCAGATCCAGCGAGTCGTGGGAGAAGAGATCCCGCCGCCGCCCCCACCGACCGGGCTTTGCCCGGCGGCACGCCCCGGCGGCGGCGAGGAGGAGAGGTCGGGGGAGGGACGAAGACGGGGCGGCGCTAGGGTTCCCCCGGTCGCCGCGCAAGGGCGACACGGGAGGAGTCGGGAAAGTATCAAGCGAGTTGACAATAGCTAGTCCACGTCACAGGGGATCGAGAAATTTAAAGGTGAGTTCTATCAAACATACCTCGAGCCTTTCTGGTACTATATGTTTGCAATACTACAAATCTGTACAGTAATAATTAAGATATGCAAAGATGATTTCGTCTTCTAAGAATACAATATCTGTCCCAGCTCTTTGAGTCGTCAAATATCAAATGCACAGTCAATATTTTATGGGGGAAAATTTCTCTTCCCCGGCCTCTCCACCAACTAGGGATGCATACGGCCATTTTAGTATGAGTACCAAGATAAACATGGTCCTCAAATATTTTTTAAATGAGTATCAAGATATTTTTTGATGAGTGGTTCCACCACACACCAAATTTGATCCTCAATAAATGGGGGAAAACCCTCGTGCATCACCTGTCAATTCTAGGAATTGAACTCGGGTCGTTAGGCTGCACAACCACATGCCCAACCACTGAGCCAAGTGATGTAGGATGGAACCCTATACGACCGATCTTTCACGAAAGGAGCGGATCCCAACTAAGAACGCGGAGAACACAGGGAAGAACGGAGAGAAATCACAAGGGAAAACACTCAAGAACAAGTCCAATCACACATCCACTAGACAATCAAACACACAAGATCCACAAGGTACATGAACAACAAAGGGAAAGATACAAGGTAAGGTTCATCTCCATGAGGAGGTCTTGAATCCACGAGGGGATCTTCCCGTAGGGGTCTTGAATCCAAGATGGATCTTCTCCTAAGAGGGGACGCAGTCTCTCTCATGGAGTAGATCCGTAATGGATGAGCAAAGCTTTATCTCTAAATGAGCTACTACTTTGCTAACCCTAACTAGGAGGAGGGGGAGTAGTATATATAGTCTAAGCGACGAAGGGGTAAGTGGGAAATGGGACACATGGGCCTCTGGCCCTGTCCATGCACGCAGGCAGGCGCTGGATGTCCGGGCTGGGGGCCGGATGTCCGGCTGTTCGCGAGACGCCGGATGTCCGGGGCACTGGCCGGATGTCCGGCCTGGGGGTGGCCGAATCTGTTCTTCTCTGTATAGGCGTCGCCGGATTTCCGGGGTTGGTCGCCGGATGTCCGGGCATTGCTGAGGTGCCGGATGTCCGGGCTGGCGCCGGATGTCCGGCCGCTGAAGCTCTTGGCCTTCTGTTGGTGCAGCTCCTGGGCGGCTGCACAAGCGCCGGATGTCCGACCCCTGGCCCGGATGTCCTGCCGCTGTAGCGTCAGCAGCTCCGTCTTCTTCCGTCATCGCTTCCAGGCTTCCCTCGCAGATGGTGTAGTTGTTCTTGGTGCTTGCACTCCTCCTCGCCATTCGTGAAGCTCCGACAATACCTATGCATGCACACGGGAGAAGTGTCAAGTAGTATACCATCCTCAAAGGGGTCAAGTGAGCACGTGTAAAGGAGATGATTGATACGTCTCCAACGTATCTATAATTTTTGATTGCTCCATGCTATATTATCTACTGTTTTGGACATTATTGGGCTTTATTTCCCACTTTTATATTATTTTTAGGACTAACCTATTAACTGGAGGCCCAACCCAGAATTGCTGTTTTTTTTGTCTATTTTAGGGTTTCGAAGAAAAAGAATATCAAACAGAGTCCAAACGGAATGAAACCTTCGGGAACGTGATTTTCTCACCGAACATGATCCAGGAGACTTGGACCCTACGTCAAGAAACAAAGGAGGAGGCCACGAGGTAGGGGGCGCGCCTACCCCCCAGGTGCGTCCTCCACCCTCGTAGGCCCCCTGTTGCTCCACCGACGTACTCCTTCCTCCTATATATACCTACGTACCCCCAAACGATCAGATACAGAGCCAAAACCCTAATTCCACCACCGTAACTTCCTGTATCCACGAGATCCCATCTTGGGGTCTGTTCCGGAGCTCCGCTGGAGGGGGTATCCATCACGGAGGGCTTCTATATCACACCATAGCCTCTCCAATGAAGTGTGAGTAGTTTACCTCAGACCTTTGGGTCCATAGTTATTTGCTAGATGGCTTCTTCTCTCTTTTTGGATCTCAATACAATGTTCTCCCCCTCTCTTGTGGAGAACTATTCGATGTAATCTTGTTTTTGCGGTGTGTTTGTTGAGACCGATGAATTGTGGGTTTATGATCAAGTCTATCTATGAAAAATATTTGAATTTTCTCTGAATTCTTTCATGTATGATTGGTTATCTTTGCAAGTCTCTTCGAATTATCAGTTTGGTTTGGCCTACTAGATTGATCCATCTTGCAACGGGAGAAGTGCTTAGCTTTGAGTTCAATCTTGCGGTGTCCTTTCCCAGTGACAGTAGGGGCAGCAAGGCACGTATTGTATTGTTGCCATCGAGGATAACAAGATGGTTTTTTTATCATATTGCATGAATTTATCCCTCTACATCATGTCATCTTGCTTAAGGCGTTACTCTGTTTTCATTAACTTAATACTCTAGATGCATGCTGGATAGCGGTCGATGAGTGGAGGAATAGTAGTAGATGCAGGCAGGAGTCGGTCTACTTGTCTCGGACGTGATGCCTATATACATGATCATACCTAGATATTCTCATAACTATGCTCAATTCTGTCAATTGCTCAACAGTAATTCGTTCACCCACCATAGAATACTTATGCTCTTGAGAGAAGCCACTAGTGAAACCTATGGCCCCCGGGTCTATCTTCATCATATTAATCTTCCAATACTTAGTTATTTCCTTTGCTTTTTACTTTTCCTTTATTTTACTTTGCATCTTTATCATAAAAATACCAAAAATATTATCTTATCATTTCTATCAGATCTCACTCTCGTAAGTGACCGTGAAGGGATTGACAACCCCTTATCGCATTGGTTGCGACGAGTTATTTTCTTTGTGCAGGTACTAGGGGACGCAAGCGCAACCTCCTACTAGATTGATACCTTGGTTCTCAAAAACTGAGGGAAATACATACGCTACTTTGCTGCATCATCCCTTCCTCTTCGGGGAAATCCAATGCAGTGCTCAAGAGGTAGCAAGAAGGATTTCTAGCGCCGTTGCCGGGGAGGTTCGTCCAAGTCAAGATTTGACTTCCAAGAATGAGCCACTTCTGGCGTCTATGCAAAAGTCAACATACCAAGTACCACCAGTAGAAAAAGGGTCAAATGTGAAGCACATTAGTGCCGGTTCCAATGGCTAGGCGGGCGGGCATCATTAGTACCGATTCGTGGGCAACCTTTAGTACCAGTTCATGCCACGAACCGGTACTAATGAGTCCAGTGCGGCTGTGGTCAGGCTGGGGCCCCCACGAAGACCTTTAGTACCGGTTCATGGCATGAATCGGTACTAGAGTTTCTTAGTAAGCTGATTTTTAGTCCCACCTCGCCAAGAGAGAGGCAGTATGAGCGGTTTATAAGCCGTGAGTGCGAAGACAATGACGAAGAGGCCCAATGCTCATCTGCACGTTGATTAGCTTCAAGCCTTTCGGAATAGCATAGATTGCACTAAGCTATGTGCAGTGCAGTCTACACTATTCCGAAAGGCTTGAAGCAAATTAAACAGCATTGCACCTCTTTTTTATTTTTAAAAACTTATTTGAACTCCGGACTTCTTTTGTATTAAGTATGCAGCATTCAAAGCGACGTCATCAATTTCCAACATGTTCTAACATCATTTGTTGTTTTTCGATCATTTACCTAATTGTTTAGAGAGCTAAATGACCGTGAAATTGAAAATCACTACAAAATGAATTTTGAAAATGTTGAAAATTGGCATGGTATCATCATTCACCCACATAGCATGTGTGAAAGAGTAGAGAGAGTCACGGCAAAAACTGGACGTAGTTCATGTACAAACTGGACAAACTCTTTCGGAGTATCAGGGTTTCGGACGAGAACTCATCTGTTACACGGGCACTTCAATGTTTTTTAAACTTAGTTGAACTCCGAACTTCTTTTGTGTTCAGTATGCAGCATTCAAATCGACTTCATCAATTTCCAACATGTTCTGACATCATTTGTTGTTTTTCGGTCATTTACCTAATTGTTTAGAGAGCTAAACTACAGTGAAACTAAAAATCACTAAAAAATGAACTCTGAAAATGTTGAAACTTGGCATGGTATCATCATTTCACCCGCATAGCATGCGCGCAAGTGTAGAGAGGGTCACGGCAAAAACTGGATGCACTTCGTGTACAAACCGGACAAACTCTTTCGGAGTATCAGGGTTTCGGACGATAACTCATCTGTTACACGGGAACTTCAATGTTTTTTAAACTTATTTGAACTCCAGACTTCTTTTGTGTTTAGTCTGCAGCACTCAAAGCGACTTCATCAATTTCCAACATGTACTGACATCATTTGTTGTTTTTCGGTCATTTACCTAATTGTTTAGAGAGCTAAATGACCGTGAAATTAAAAATCACTACAAAATGAACTCTGAAAATGTTGAACCTTGGCATGGTATCATCATTTCACCCACATAGCATGTGCGAAAGAGTAGAGAGGGTCACGGCAAATACTGGACGTACTTCGTGTACAAACTTGACAAACTATTTCGGAGTATCAGGTTTCGGACGAGAACTCATCTGTTACACGAACACTTCAATGTTTTTTAAACTCATTTGAACTCCAGACTTCTTTTGTGTTCAGTATGCAGCATTCAAAGCGACGTCATCAACTTCCAACATGTTCTCACATCATTTGTTGTTTTTCGGTCATTTACCTAATTGTTTAGAGAACTAAATGACCGTGAAATTGAAAATCACTACAAAATTAACTCTGAAAATGTTGAAACTTGGCATGGTATCATCATTCACCCGCATAGCATGTGCGGAAGAGTAGAGAGGGTCACGGCAAAAACTGGACGCACTTCGTGTACAAACTGGACAAACTCTTTCGGAGTATCAGGGTTTTGGACGAGAACTCATCTGTTACACGGGCACTTCAATGTTTTTTAAACTTATTTGAACTCCGGACTTCTTTTGTGTTCAGTATGCAGCATTCAAATCGACTTTATCAATTTCCAACATGTTCTGACATCATTTGTTGTTTTTCGGTCATTTACCTAATTGTTTAGAGAGCTAAACTACCGTGAAACTAAAAATCACTAAAAAGTGAACTCTGAAAATGTTGAAACTTGGCATGGTGTCATCATTTCACCCGCATAGCATGCGCAAAATAGTAGAGAGGGTCACGGCAAAAACTAGACGCACTTCATGTACAAACTAGACAAACTCTTTCGGAGGATCAGGGTTTTGGACGAGAACTCATCTGTTACACTGGCACTTCAATGTTTTTTAAACTTATTTGAACTCCGGACTTCTTTTGTGTTCAGTATGCAGCATTCAAAGTGTCATCATCAATTTCCAACATGTTCTGACATCATTTGTTGTTTTTCGGTCATTTACCTAATTGTTTAGAGAGCTAAATGACCGTGAAATTGAAAATCACTACAAAATGAACTCTGAAAATGTTGAAACTTGGCATGGTATCATCATTTCACCCGCATAGCATGTGCGGAAGAGTAGAGAGGGTCACGACAAAAACTGGACGCACTTCGTGTACAAACTGGACAAACTCTTTCGGAGTATCAGGGTTTCAGACGAGAACTCATCCGTTACACGGGCACTTCAATGTTTTTTAAACTTATTTGAACT
>NC_041390.1:628468113-628470553 GCF_002162155.2 Triticum dicoccoides | reverse complement strand
TTTGAACTCCGGACTTCTTTTGTGTTCAGTATGCAGCATTCAAAGCGCCATCATCAATTTCCAACATGTTCTGACATCATTTGTTGTTTTTCGGTCATTTACCTAATTGTTTAGAGAGCTAAATGACCGTGAAATTGAAAATCACTACAAAATGAACTCTGAAAATGTTGAAACTTGGCATGGTATCATCATTTCACCCGCATAGCATGTGCAGAAGAGTAGAGAGGGTCACGACAAAAACTGGACGCACTTCGTGTACAAACTGGACAAACTCTTTCGGAGTATCAGGGTTTCGGACGAGAACTCATCTGTTACACAGGCACTTCAATGTTTTTTAAACTTATTTGAACTACGGACTTCTTTTGTGTTCAGTATGCAGCATTCAAAGCGACGTCATCAATTTCCAACATGTTCTGATATCATTTGTTGTTTTTCGGTCATTTACCTAATTCTTTAGAGAGCTAAATGACCGTGAAATTGAAAATCACTACAAAATGAACTCTGAAAATGTTGAAACTTGGCATGGTATCATCATTTCACCCGCATAGCATGTGCAAAAGAGTAGAGAGGGTCATGACAAAAACTGGACGCACTTCATGTACAAACTGGACAAACTCTTTCGGAGTATCAGGGTTTCGGACGAGAACTCATCTG
This sequence comes from Triticum dicoccoides, assembly GCF_002162155.2. Lineage (NCBI taxonomy): Eukaryota > Viridiplantae > Streptophyta > Magnoliopsida > Poales > Poaceae > Triticum > Triticum dicoccoides. The sequence goes on along the minus strand of NC_041390.1, from coordinate 628,469,899 downwards.
TTACACGGGCACTTCAATGTTTTTTAAACTTATTTGAACTCCGGACTTCTTTTGTGTTCAGTATGCAGCATTCAAAGCAATGTCATCAATTTCCAACATGTTCTGACATCATTTGTTGTTTTTCGGTCATTTACCTAATTGTTTAGAGAGCTAAATAACCGTGAAACTGAAAATCACTACAAAATGAACTCTGAAAATGTTGAAACTTGGCATGGTATCATCATTTCACCCGCATAGCATGTGCGAAAGAGTAGAGAGGGTCACGGCAAAAACTAGACGCACTTCGTGTACAAACTGGACAAACTCTTTCGGAGTATCAGGGTTTTGGACGAGAACTCATCTGTTACACGGGCACTTCAATGTTTTTTAAACTTATTTGAACTCCGGACTTCTTTTGTGCTCAGTATGCAGCATTCAAAGCGCCGTCATCAATTTCCAACATGTTCTGACATCATTTGTTGTTTTTCGGTCATTTACCTAATTGTTTAGAGAGCTAAATGACCGTGAAATTGAAAATCACTACAAAATGAACTCTGAAATGTTGAAACTTGGCATGGTATCATCATTTCACCCGCATAGCATGTGCAAAAGAGTAGAGAGGGTCACGACAAAAACTGGACGCACTTCGTGTACAAACTGGACTAACTCTTTCGGAGTATTAGGGTTTCAGACGAGAACTCATCTGTTACACGGGCACTTCAATGTTTTTTAAACTTATTTGAACTCCAGACTTCTTTTGTGTTCAGTATGCAGCATTCAAAGCAACATCGTCAATATCCAACATGATCTGACATCATTTGTTGTTTTTCGGTCATTTACCTAATTGTTTAGAGAGCTAAATGACCGTGAAATTGAAAATCACTACAAAATGAACTCTGAAATGTTGAAACTTGGCATGGTATCATCATTTCACCCGCATAGCATGTGCGAAAGAGTAGAGTGGGTCACGACAAAAACTGGACACACTTCGTGTACTAACTGGACAAACTCTTTCGGAGCATCAGGGTTTCAGACGAGAACTCATCTGTTACACGCGCACTTGAATGTTTTTTAAACTTATTTGAAATCCGGACTTCTTTTGTGTTCAGTATGTAGCATTCAAAGCGACGTCATCAATTTCCAACATGTTCTGACATCATTTGTTGTTTTTCGGTCATTTACCTAATTGTTTAGAGAGCTAAATGACCGTGAAATTGAAAATCACTACAAAATGAACTCTGAAAATGTTGAAACTTGGCATGGTATCATCATTTCACCCGCATAGCATGTGCGAAAGAGTAGAGTGGGTCACGACAAAAACTGGACACACTTCGTGTACAAACAGCATTCAAAGCGACGTCATCAATTTCCAACATGATCTGACATCATTTGTTGTTTTTCGGTCATTTACCTAATTGTTTAGAGAGCTAAATGACCGTGAAATTGAAAATCACTACAAAATGAACTCTGAAATGTTGAAACTTGGCATGGTATCATCATTTCACCCGCATAGCATGTGCGAAAGAGTAGAGTGGGTCACGACAAAAACTGGACACACTTCGTGTACAAACTGGACAAACTCTTTCGGAGTATCAGGGTTTCAGACGAGAACTCATCTGTTACACGGGCACTTCAATGTTTTTTAAACTTATTTGAACTCCGGACTTCTTTTGTGTTCAGTATGTAGCATTCAAAGCGACGTCATCAATTTCCAACATGTTCTGACATCATTTGTTGTTTTTCGGTCATTTACCTAATTGTTTAGAGAGCTAAATGACCGTGAAATTGAAAATCACTACAAAATGAA